>NW_027488600.1:897500-1119478 GCF_050948215.1 Halictus rubicundus | reverse complement strand
GCTCCAGGGCGTCTATGGTGGAGCGCCCCCTCCGGAACCCATACTGGCTGTCGCTCAGGTCGGGACCACCCCGCGACAGATGCTCGACGAGGCGGGCGGCAATTATCCTTTCGAATAGCTTGCCCGCCTCGTCGAGTAAACAAACCGGCCGGTATGCAGAGGGAGACTCTGCGGGTTTCCCCTCCTTTTGGAGGAGAACCAGGCACGCCTCTTTCCACACCGTGGGGAAGACTCCCCGGCGCAGGCTCGCGTCCATGACGCTCCTGAACGCCGGGGCGAGGACCTCCATAGCTAAGGCCATTATACCACCGGGAACCCCATCGGGGCCAGGGGCCTTCTTGCCCCTGGCCCGGAGCTCCCGGACGGCCTGGTACAGCTCCCACTCGGTGACCCGGAATTCGTCCGACCATTCAATGGCCGGACCCGGGGCGCGTTCCCTCCCCCCCTCACTCAGGGGGAAGAGGGTATCCACTACGCGCCCCAGAAGTTCCGGGTCTAACCGCTCCGTGACCGGGGACGCCCAGGGGCGGAGCTTCCCAAGCACCGCCTTATACGGGCGTCCCCACGGATCCTCACGGAGGGTGAGCAGGAGCTCATCCCAGGCCTTGGCCTTAGCAGCGGCAATTGCACGCTTGAGGGCCACGGCCGCCGATCTGTACTCACTGTACAACTCGGCGACCCTCGGCTCCGCGTCGCCGCCCAGGAAATGGCGGCGACGGGCGCGGGTATACTGGCGGCGGGCTCGGCCGGCCGAACTGCGAAGTTCGGCCAGCTCCCCCGACCACCAGTAAACAGACTTTCTCGGGGGCTGACCTCGGACCCGGGGCATCGCCACGTCGCAGATCATCTGCAACGTGCCCCGGATCCAAGTCGCCCCCTCATTTACCCCGCGCTCCCTGGCCGAAGGCCAGGCGGAGCCGATTATCACGGCCCTCAGGAGGTCCCCGTCCAGTCGTTTCAGCGCCCATCTGGGCGCTGACGGGGTGCCACGTCGGAGGGGCGTGTCCAATGGCGAGTCCGAGACCACAGCCACGTCCATCAGGACGTAGCTGTGGTCCGACAAGGTCTCTCCACTCCAGACCCGCCAATTGGACACACGGCGTGAGGCGGCGGCCGTCGCGAACGACACGTCCACAATCGACCAGCCGTTCCACCTCACGCACGTAGGCACGGAGCCCCGGTTTAACAACCGGAGCTCCATCCCCTCCGCCCAGTCTTCCAGGACTCCGCCTCGGGCGTTGGTCCCGGGGTTACCCCAGGTGGAGGACCTCGCGTTGAGGTCCCCCAGGACCAACACTGGACCGGCTATATACGGGGCTATCATAAGCCCCAGCCGGTCCAGGAACATCCCTAATTCGGCGGAGTCGTAACTGGGTGAGCTGTAGCACCCCACGACCAGAAATCTTCCCCACTTTACCATAACCATCCCCCTGCCCCGTTCGACCACGGAGCAGGGGGGCACAGTCGCCGAGTGGCGACGCCACCATATCGCCACGGAGCCGTCATCGTCCCCGGACCAGTGTGGGTGGTCCGGGACTCTGTACGGCTCCGTGGCGACGGCCAGGCCAACCCCCCACTCCTCCAGGCACTGGACCATTAGGTCCTGCGCCTGGCGGCAGTGGTTGAGGTTGGCCTGGAGTACCGGGAGAGGGGACCAGCGCGGAATATGGGCCATTAATTGGCCTTCGCGCTGGTCCCCTCCTTAGCCGCCGATGCGGGTGGCGGGGGGTCATTACCCCCCGCCCCGCTGGGGGCCGCCTCCACCTCCATACTTTCCCCCTCCTTAGAGGTTGGGGGAGCGGCCGCTTTCGCCACCGGGGTATCCGGTGGCGTAACTGGGGTGGGCGCCACACCGCCCGCCCCCTTTTTCCCCTTCTTGGCCTTTGGTGGCGGGGAGCACGCCTTGCTCCCCGCCTTGTGGCCCGCCGGTCTCCCCAAGGCCGCGCAAACGACGCAATGGGGCGGCGCCTTACACTCCACCGCCCGGTGGGTGGCGTCACCGCAGCGGTAGCAGTGACCGCTGCGGTCGACCTCCGCAGTGCACCGCTGCCGAACATGCCCAAGGGCAAGGCAGCGGAAGCACTGCAGCGGCCGAGCCGCCAGCACAACCACCTGGGCGGTGGACCACCCCACGCGCAATTTCCCGGCCTTTTCGATGGCCAGGGCCGCCACGGCCGGGCACTGCACCCATACGGTGCCGAGCCCGCCGGGCGGAGCCTTAAGCTCCCCCACCCGGACGGACTCGGCGGTGCAGCCCCCGGCTTTAGATACCGCCTCCACTACCTCCTGGGGGGTCACGGAAACCTCCAGGCCCGTGAGGCGGAATTCCGCCTTCTTCACGGGCCTGGATACCTTAACGTCCATCCCCCCCAGGACGGCGGCCATCTTGGCGGCCAAGGCATCGGCCTTGGGGCCCCCATCGGCACCGGGGACCTCAATAATGAGGCCCCCGGTTACCGCCCTCTTCCAATGGAGGGCCCCGATGCCGAGGGCGTCTAAGTCGACGCCCTGGCGGGCCCTCCTAATGGCCTCCTCATACGAGGCCCCGCTCCCCTCCGGGACAGTCACGGTGACTGCCGCGGAGCGTGGCGGGGCCCTGACCTTCGCCGCTGATTTCCCGCTCTTCGGGGCGGGGACAGCGGCCCTCCTCTTCGGGGCGCCAGCCGTGATGGCTGCCGCCACATCAGCCGCGGCCTTAGCAGCGGCCTTGGCCGCGGAGATGGCCCGCCTCCCGACCACCTCCGCCCAAGTCCCCGGCTTAGCTGGGGTACCCGGTGTGGGCGTAGGGGGCGGGGCCGGGCGGGCGACCGAAGGCTGGGGAGCCTCCCCAGCCTTCTTCCCCTTCTTCTTTTTCTTCTTCTTTTTCTGCCTCTCCCCCGTCCCCGGGGCAGGGGCAGGGGCAGGCGTCGGCGGAGCAGGCGCAGGGGCGGGCCGCGGCGGCGCCGGAGGGGCCGGCGGCGGCGGCCGGGGGTCCCCACGGGCACCATGTCCTGCCACCCGGCGCAGCTCCCTCCGCATTTCTTCGCGGAGGGATCTGAGGCCCTCCTCCATGAGGGCCTTCATCTGGGCCATTAGGTCCAGCTGCGCCGGCTGGGTCGCGATGACCTCGCCGACCTCGGCGGTGGAGACCTGCGGCAGGGGGGGAGCGTCCCGCAACCGCTTCATCGCCATCAACTCCCCCCTGATGGCCCGAAGCGAGTCGCGGGTCTCCAGAAGCTCCCTCCTGAGAGCCGCGTTCTCCAGCCGCAGTGCGGCGTCCACAGCGTCCACCCGGGAGACAGGGGCGCGGGAGTCGGCAGGGGGTCCAACCTGGACACCCCTCCGCTCCAACTCCCGCACTGCCGCCTTGATATCGGCGGAGGCGTCGCGTATTCCCTTAAGGTGCGTGCCCTTAAGGTTGCGACTAGCCTCCGCCAGCTCCCGGGCAACGTCCGACTTGTCCGCAATAAAGGCGGACAGTTCACCCGGGAGCATGGACCTTATGTCCGGGCGGACGACCTCGTCCAGTCGCTCCCGCTTCTCCTGCGACGGAGTCGACTGTTGTACGCCCGGAGGGGTTAGCGAACGCTTCGTACCCGCCCCGCTGGGGATGGGGGGCGCCGACTGGGTCGAGTGGTCCGATAATCGGTCCACCGACTCGCCGCGCCGACCACGTCCCCTCGTTCCCCTCTCCGGCCGGAGAAAGGGCCGGTCCCCAACAGCTGGGGTCCGGCGCCTCTCCTCTTGGGAGAGGTCCAAGACCGCCCCAACTCCCTCCACTACCACTTTCGGGTGTGGTAACCCCTCCTTTCCCTCTACAATTTTATTTTTGTTTTCAAATTCCATAGTTAGTCCCACGAATATGGCGGGAAATGAGGTCCACCCGGGCAGAGCCCCCACTACCCGGGTAAGGCTATATACGCACTGGAGGCGCCAGGTATCCAGTGGATGTTGGTGCGCTCGCGACTGGTGTACCCCACCAGCCACGCCCTGTTGCCAGGGCGTACCCTCTCACCGCGCACCGAAGCTTAGGGTTGGGGATTTTTTATAGAGGTTATCATCCTCGCGGCCCGGCCGGTTAAGGCAAGACCACCGTTCCGGTAAAACATGACCACCGGTTTACGGCAAGAGCCCTGCGGCGACCTCCCCGGTCGTTATCGCAGGACCCATTCCGCGGTTTTTCATCCCTCCGTGTGAGCCTTACCGGCAAGGGAGGCCCTGCCAGGATCCGAAGATCCCGCCGGCATCGCCTCACACGTCAAAGGAACTACTTCCCGCGGAATACCCCTCGCTCCGTTAGCAACACACAACTATGTGTGTTCCCAGGGACCACCACGAGGAGGTGGAGCGTAGAGGATTTTAGGGATATGACCACCACCACTGTGGTATACCTAGCAGTGGATCCGAATCACCACTACTAAGCCCATATCCCCTTGGTCCCCACCCTAACCCTAACCCTAACCCTAACCCTAACCCTAACCCTAACCCTAACCCTAACCCTAACCCTAACCCTAACCCTAACCCTAACCCTAACCCTAACCCTAACCCTAACCCTAACCCTAACCCTAACCCTAACCCTAACCCTAACCCTAACCCTAACCCTAACCCTAACCCTAACCCTAACCCTAACCCTAACCCTAACCCTAACCCTAACCCTAACCCTAACCCTAACCCTAACCCTAACCCTAACCCTAACCCTAACCCTAACCCTAACCCTAACCCTAACCCTAACCCTAACCCTAACCCTAACCCTAACCCTAACCCTAACCCTAACCCTAACCCTAACCCTAACCCTAACCCTAACCCTAACCCTAACCCTAACCCTAACCCTAACCCTAACCCTAACCCTAACCCTAACCCTAACCCTAACCCTAACCCTAACCCTAACCCTAACCCTAACCCTAACCCTAACCCTAACCCTAACCCTAACCCTAACCCTAACCCTAACCCTAACCCTAACCCTAACCCTAACCCTAACCCTAACCCTAACCCTAACCCTAACCCTAACCCTAACCCTAACCCTAACCCTAACCCTAACCCTAACCCTAACCCTTTTTTTTTTTTTTTTTTTTATCGTGAGGAAATGTTTTATACATACCCCGGCTCCCTGGGGGAAGCCGGGGTTATGTGGGATTCTCTCCGGGGGGCGGAGCCCCCGCAGACTACCCACTAAAACCTCACGCCCACCTAAGCTACATGGGAGGTGCCTGGATCACGCGAGTACTCAACAGGACACCTCCCAGCTAATACATGCCACCCCGGGGGAGGGGGTTAGCCTCCCCCACTGCCTACGCTATAAGACCCCGGGCGGAGGGACCCGCCCGGTGTCCCCATCCCTGGAGCCTTCGGATTGGGCTTCCCGAGCCCCAGCTCGGTCCACCCACAGCTCCCGGAGTCTTCGTGTCCCGCTCGGGGCCGGTATCCCGAAGGAACCAGCCCCGGCCGGGGCAAGAAGACGCCGCCACCGGAAGGAAGGGCCGTCGGAGGCGTGATCCGGCACGCCCCGACCCTTCCTCACCCAATACCCCCCACGGATCCCCCTCCCCAATCGGGGAGGGACGGACCGACACCCCCCTACACCGGGAAACTAACCCGGGGGGTGTCGGCCTATCACGGGGGGAGCTATGCTCCCCCCCGGGGGCCCGGGTCAGCTCACACCCCGGGCCCCCGAGTTCACCGCCCCCAGTTGTGGGGGCATAACAGGGCGCGGGGAGACTCCCCGCGCCAGCCCCACTCCGCCCCCCACAACCGGGGGCACACGTTGACGCGGGGGAGACCCCCGCGCCCTCCCTACCCTCTCCGCCCCCATCCGGGGGGGCACACGTCGGCGCGGGGGTCGTCCCCGCGCCCACACCCTCCTCGCGGAGCCCGGGTCCCGCTCCCGGGCCCGCTCGGCGGCCTCCTTCTGGGTCATTACTACCTCACAGAAGGAGGCCACCGCATTCCACGACCCCTCGCTGTCGACCATGTGGTCGACCACGGTCGGCAACGAGAGGTCCCACCCGCCCACTGCGTGTCTAAGGACACGGCGCGGCTCGGCCCAGGCCGGGCACTCCTCTAAGGTGTGCCGCGCCGTGTCCACATCCTCGTCGCAGTGGTGGCACTGCGTAGTCGGCTCCCGCCCCATTCTATGCAGGTACTCTCCGAAGCAACCGTGGCCGGAGAGCACCTGCGTGAGGCGGAAGGTCAACCTTCCCCGCCTCCCGCACCATATGTAAAATATGGGCAGGAGGGCCCGGACAATCGGACGTGTGGAGGGCGTTAGCAACGCCCTCCACTCCGATAAACTTTCCGTCCGGGCCTGGCGATTCTGGCCCTCGAGCTCCTCCTCCTCCTCGCGCGTGAGTTCCACCCCCGGCGGGCGGCGGAAGGAGCGGGCGATGTGGTACAGCTTCGCCCGCTCCGCCGCCACCACAGTGAAGGGTGGAATCACGGCGAGGAGTCCCGCCGCCTCGGTGGAGATGGTGCGGTACCCCCGTATGACCCGCAAGGCCAGCCGCCGCCGCACTCTTTCGAAGAGTTTGCGGCTAGGCGTGCTGGCCTCGAGCGAGCGGTGCCATACGGGGGCCCCATACAGGGCTATAGACCGCACCACCTCCACATAGAGGCGGCGTACTTTCAAATCCGGCCCCCCGACATTCGGCAGCAGCCGCGCCAATGCGGCTGCCGTCCTCTCTAGTCGGGGGGCGAGGAGCTCGAAGTGTCCATCAAATCGCCAGCGGCCGTCTATGATCAGGCCCAGGTACCTCATCCTGGGCCCGATCGCGACGGAGGTTTCAGCGACACGAATCCGGAGATCTTGACCATGGGGTAGCCGCCACACCCGTGGCGAATACAACCAAATCGCCTCGGTTTTTGTGGCGGCCACGGTCAACCCCATTCTCCGGATTCGCCCGATCACGCAGTCCAGGGCGGCCTCTCCGAGGTGCCTGGTCCTCCTCCAATCCTCCCCCTCGGCATAAACCAGGGTGTCATCTGCATAGCAGATGACACCCGTATCCGGGGGGAGGACAACCCGCAGCACCGCGTCGTACGCCAAGTTCCACAGGAGCGGTCCGAGGACCGACCCCTGTGGAACGCCGCGGTGCGTCTCCCTCGAGTGCACAATACCATACCGGCCGGTAAATACCACCTCTCTGTCGCGGAGATAGTCGCCGACCACCTCCCGGAGATAAGGGGGCACCTGGAAATAGTCCAGCGCCCCCATTATCTCCGACCAGGGCAGGGCGTTGAAGGCGTTAGATATGTCTAGCGACACCGCAATCAACACCCTGCCCCGAGCGACAGCCCGTTCACGGAGGAGGCGCAGACGCTCCAGGGCGTCTATAGTGGAGCGCCCCCTCCGGAACCCATACTGGCTGTCGCTCAGGTCGGGACCACCCCGCGACAGGTGCTCGACGAGGCGGGCGGCAATTATCCTTTCGAATAGCTTGCCCGCCTCGTCGAGTAAACAAACCGGCCGGTATGCAGAGGGAGACTCTGCGGGTTTCCCCTCCTTTTGGAGGAGAACCAGGCACGCCTCTTTCCACACCGTGGGGAAGACTCCCCGGCGCAGGCTCGCGTCCATGACGCTCCTGAACGCCGGGGCGAGGACCTCCATAGCTAAGGCCATTATACCACCGGGAACCCCATCGGGGCCAGGGGCCTTCTTGCCCCTGGCCCGGAGCTCCCGGACGGCCTGGTACAGCTCCCACTCAGTGACCCGGAATTCGTCCGACCACTCAATGGTCGGATCCGGGGCGCGTTCCCTCCTCCCCTCGTTCCCTTCATCAGCGGGGAAGAGGGTGTCAACGACGCGCCCCAGAAATTCCGGGTCTAGCCTCTCCGTGACCGGGGACGCCCAGGGGCGGAGCTTCCCAAGCACCGCCTTATACGGGCGTCCCCACGGATCCTCACGGAGGGTGAGCAGGAGCTCATCCCAGGCCTTGGCCTTAGCAGCGGCAATCGCACGCTTGAGGGCCACGGCCGCCGATCTGTACTCCCTGTACAGCTCGGCGACCCTCGGCTCCGCGTCGCCGCCCAGAAAATGGCGGCGACGGGCGCGGGCATACTGGCGGCGGGCTCGGCCGGCCGAGCTGCGAAGTTCGGCCAGCTCCCCCGACCACCAGTAAACTGATCTTCTCGGGGGCTGAGCTCGGACCCGGGGCATCGCCACGTCACAGATCATCTGCAACGTGCCCCGGATCCAAGCCGCCCCCTCGTCTGCCTCGCGCTCCCTGGCCGAAGGCCAGGCGGAGCCGATAATCGCGGCCCTCAGGAGGTCCCCGTCCAGTCGTTTCAGCGCCCATCTGGGCGCTGACGGGGTGCCACGTCGGAGGGGCGTGTCCAATGGCGAGTCCGAGACCACAGCCACGTCCATCAGGACGTAGCTGTGGTCCGACAAGGTCTCTCCACTCCAGACCCGCCAATTGGACACACGGCGTGAGGCGGCGGCCGTCGCGAATGACACGTCCACTATGGACCAGCCATTCCACCTCACGCACGTAGGCACGGAGCCCCGGTTTAACAACCGGAGCTCCATCCCCTCCGCCCAGTCTTCCAGGACTCCGCCTCGGGCGTTGGTCCCGGGGTTACCCCAGGTGGAGGACCTCGCATTGAGGTCCCCCAGGACCAACACTGGACCGGCTATATAAGGGGCTATCATTAGCCCCAGCCGGTCCAGGAACATCCCTAATTCGGCGGAGTCATAACTGGGTGAGCTGTAGCACCCCACGACCAGAAATCTTCCCCACTTTACCATAACCATCCCCCTGCCCCGTTCGACCACGGAACAGGGGGGCACAGTCGCCGAGTGGCGACGCCACCATATCGCCACGGAGCCGTCAACGTCACCGGACCAGTGTGGGTGGTCCGGGATCCTGTAGGGCTCCGTGGCGACGGCCAGGCCAACCCCCCACTCCTCCAGGCACTGGACCATCAGGTCCTGCGCCCGGTGGCAGTGGTTGAGGTTGGCCTGGAGTACCGGTAGAGGAGACCTGCGCGGAATGTGGGCCATTAGTTGGCCTCTGTGCTGGTCCCCTCCTCTGCGGTCCCGCTAGGGCCCGCCTCCACCTCCATCGTCTCCCCCTCCTTTGGGTTTGGGGGAGCGGCCGACTTCCCCCCCGGGGTAATCGGCGCCGCGCTTTTGGGGGACGCCACACCGTCCCCCTTTGCGCCCTTCTTCTTTTTGGGCGGCGGGGAGCACGCCTTGCTCCCCGCCTTGTGGCCCGCCGGCCTGCCTACCGCAGCGCACACCACGCAGTGTGGTGGCGCCCTGCATTCCACCGCCCGGTGGTTGGCGTCCCCGCAGCGGTAACAGTGACCGCTGCGGTCGACCTCCGCAGTGCATCGCTGCCGTACATGGCCTAGGGCCAGGCAGCGAAAACACTGCAACGGACGCGGAGCCAAAACTACCACCTGGGCGGTGGACCACCCCACTCGCACCCTGCCGGCCTTTTCTATGGCCAGCGCGGCCACGGCCGGGCACTGTACCCAAACAGTGCCGAGTCCGTTGGGCGGAGCTTTGAGCTCGCCCACCCTGACGGACTCGGCGGCACAGCCCCCGGCCTCCGCCACCGCCGCCGTCACCTCCTGGGGGGTGACCGACACCTCCAGGCCCGTGAGGCGAAACTCCGCCTTTTTGACGGGCCTGGAGACCCTCACCTCCATCCCTCCCAGGACGGTGGCCATCCTGGCCGCCAAGGCGTCGGCCTTCGGGCCCCCGTCGGCACCAGGGACCTCAATAATGAGGCCCCCGGTGACCGCCCGCTTCCAATTGAGGGCCCCGATGCCTAGGGCATCTAAGTCGATGCCCTGGCGGGCCCTCCTCACGGCCTCCTCATACGAGGCCTTGCTCCCCTCGGGGACGGTCAAGGTGACCGCCGCCGCGCGGGGAGGGGCCTTCACCCTGGAAACTGGTTTCCCCCCATTCGGGGCGGGGGCAACAGCCTTCCTGGCCTTGGAGGTGCCGGCTGCGGATGCCGCAGCCTGGGACGCAGCCTTGGCCTTGCCCTTGCCCTTCTTCCTAACGACTTCTGACCAGGTATCCCCTTTATCGGGGACACCCGGTGCTGGCGGAGAAGGGGCGGGGGTCGGGGTGGCGACGGGGGCGCTCCCCCCCGCAGAATTTCCGCCTTTCTTCTTCTTCTTCTTCTTCTTCTTTCCCGCCCCTCCCGACGCCGGGGTAGGAGCGGGTGCAGGCGTCGGCGGCGCCGGCGCCGGTGCGGGCCGCGGCGGCGTCGGAGGCGCCGGCGGCAGTGGCCGAGAGGCCCCGCACGCGCCAACCACGCGACGCAAATCCCTCCGCAGTTCCTCGCGGAGGGATCTCAGACCCTCCTCCATGAGGGCCCGCATCTGCGCCATAACGTCCGATGCGGGCGCCATGGTGGCCACGCCGGCGCCGGGAGCCGGCAGGAGAGGAGCGTCCCGCAACCGCTTTACGGCCATCAGTTCTCCCCTGATGGCCTCCAGCGAGTCGCGGGTCCCCCGGAGCTCCCTCTCCAACGCCGCGCATCTCTCCCGGAGAGCGCTCTCCCCGGGGCTCGCTACGGGCGTAACGCAGGAGCAAGCCGCAGGGTGTCCACCCTGGACACCCCTACGGTCCATCTCCCGCGCGCATGCCTTGATATCGCCGGAGGCCTCCCGGAAGGCCTTAAGGTACGTGCCCTTAAGATTGCCGGACCTCTCGGCCAGCTCGCGGACCTCGTCGGACCGCTCTACCATTAGAGCGGTCAGCTCCCCGGGGAGCAGGCTCCGTATATCCGGCCGCGCTGGATCCTCCAGACGCTCACGCTCGCGATCCCGCTTGCGCTTTTTCCCAGCGCCACTGGAGGAGGCTGTCACGGAGATGATCGACAGCCCGTCATCCTCCAGGTCCAGAATCGGAGTCCCCCTCCCAGGCCGAGGCCTGAGATCCCGGGGAACCGGAAGAAGCGGCGGTCCCATCACCAACGGCGTGGGTACCGCCGGGGCCGGCTGCCCCATAACCTGTGGTGGCACTGGTGCCACCACAGCTCCCCCCTCAACCACTTCCGGGTGTGGTACCCCCTCCTTACCCTCTATGTTTGTGTTTGAATATTCCATAGTTCGTCCCACGAGAATGGCGGGAAATGAGGTCCACCCGGGCAGAGCCCCCACTACCCGGGTAAGGCTATATACGCACTGGAGGCGCCAGGTATCCAGTGGTTGTTGGTGCGCTCGCGACTGGTGTACCCCACCAGCCACGCCCTGTTGCCAGGGCGTACCCTCTCACCGCGCACCGAAGCTTAGGGTTGGGGATTTTTATAGAGGTTATCATCCTCGCGGCCCGGCCGGTTAAGGCAAGACCACCGTTCCGGTAAAACATGACCACCGGTTTACGGCAAGGGCCCTGCGGCGACCTCCCCGGTCGTTATCGCAGGACCCATTCCGCGGTTTTTCATCCCTCCGTGTGAACCTTACCGGCAAGGGAGGCCCTGCCAGGATCCGAAGATCCCGCCGGCATCGCCTCACACATCATTGGGACTACTTCCCGCGGAATACCCCTCGCTCCGTTAGCAACACACAACTATGTGTGTTCCCAGGGACCACCACGAGGAGGTGGAGCGTAGAGGATTTTAGGGATATGACCGCCACCACTGTGGCATACCTAGTAGTGGATCCGAATCACCACTACTAAGCCCATATCCCCTTGGTCCCCACCCTAACCCTAACCCTAACCCTAACCCTAACCCTAACCCTAACCCTAACCCTAACCCTAACCCTAACCCTAACCCTAACCCTAACCCTAACCCTAACCCTAACCCTAACCCTAACCCTAACCCTAACCCTAACCCTAACCCTAACCCTAACCCTAACCCTAACCCTAACCCTAACCCTAACCCTAACCCTAACCCTAACCCTAACCCTAACCCTAACCCTAACCCTAACCCTAACCCTAACCCTAACCCTAACCCTAACCCTAACCCTAACCCTAACCCTAACCCTAACCCTAACCCTAACCCTAACCCTAACCCTAACCCTAACCCTAACCCTAACCCTAACCCTAACCCTAACCCTAACCCTAACCCTAACCCTAACCCTAACCCTAACCCTAACCCTAACCCTAACCCTAACCCTAACCCTAACCCTAACCCTAACCCTAACCCTAACCCTAACCCTAACCCTAACCCTAACCCTAACCCTAACCCTAACCCTAACCCTAACCCTAACCCTAACCCTAACCCTAACCCTAACCCTAACCCTAACCCTAACCCTAACCCTAACCCTAACCCTAACCCTAACCCTAACCCTAACCCTAACCCTAACCCTAACCCTAACCCTAACCCTAACCCTAACCCTAACCCTAACCCTAACCCTAACCCTAACCCTAACCCTAACCCTAACCCTAACCCTAACCCTAACCCTAACCCTAACCCTAACCCTAACCCTAACCCTAACCCTAACCCTAACCCTAACCCTAACCCTAACCCTAACCCTAACCCTAACCCTAACCCTAACCCTAACCCTAACCCTAACCCTAACCCTAACCCTAACCCTAACCCTAACCCTAACCCTAACCCTAACCCTAACCCTAACCCTAACCCTAACCCTAACCCTAACCCTAACCCTAACCCTAACCCTAACCCTAACCCTAACCCTAACCCTAACCCTAACCCTTTTTTTTTTTTTTTTTTTATCGTGAGGAAATGTTTTATACATACCCCGGCTCCCTGGGGGAAGCCGGGGTTATGTGGGATTCTCTCCGGGGGGCGGAGCCCCCGGAGACTACCCACTAAAACCTCACGCCCACCTAAGCTACATGGGAGGTGCCTGGATCACGCGAGTACTCAACAGGACACCTCCCAGCTAATACATGCCACCCCGGGGGAGGGGTTAACCTCCCCCACTGCCTACGCTATAAGACCCCGGGCGGAGGGACCCGCCCGGTGTCCCCATCCCTGGAGCCTTCGGATTGGGCTTCCCGAGCCCCAGCTCGGTCCACCCACAGCTCCCGGAGTCCTCGTGCCCCGCTCGGGGCCAATGTCCCGAAGGAACCAGCCCCGGCCAGAGCAAGAGGACGCCGCCACCGGAAGGAAGGGCCGTCGGAGGCGCGATCCGGCACGCCCCGACCCTTCCTCACCCAAATCCCCCCACGAATCCCCCTCCCCTAACGGGAGGGACGGACCGACACCCCCCCAAACCGGGAAATTAACCCGGGGGGTGTCGGCCTATCACGGGGGGAGCTATGCTCCCCCCCGGGGGCCCGGGTCAGCTCACACCCCGGACCCCCGAGTTCACCGCCCCCAGTTGTGGGGGCATAACAGGGCGCGGGGAGACTCCCCGCGCCAGCCCCACTCCGCCCCCCACAACCGGGGGCACACGTTGACGCGGGGGAGACCCCCGCGCCCTCCCTACCCTCTCCGCCCCCATCCGGGGGGGCACACGTCGGCGCGGGGGTCGTCCCCGCGCCCACACCCTCCTCGCGGAGCCCGGGTCCCGCTCCCGGGCCCGCTCGGCGGCCTCCTTCTGCTTCATAACATCCTCGCAGAAGGAGGCCACCGCCTTCCACGACCCCACGCTGCCGACCATGTGGTCGACCACGGTCGGCAGCGCGAGGTCCCACCCGCCCACTGCGGCTCGCAGGACACGGCGCGGCCCGGCCCAAGCAGGGCACTCCTCCAGAGTGTGCCGCGCCGTGTCCACATCTTCGCCGCAGTGGTGGCACTGCGTAGTCGGCTCCCGCCCCATTCTATGCAGGTACTCTCCGAAGCAACCGTGGCCGGAGAGCACCTGCGTGAGGCGGAAGGTCAACCTTCCCCGCCTCCCGCACCATATATGAAATATGGGCAGGAGGGCCCGGACAATCGGACGTGTGGAGGGCGTTAACAGCGCCCTCCACTCCGATAAACTTTCCGTCCGGGCCTGGCGATTCTGGCCCTCGAGCTCCTCCTCCTCCTCGCGCGTGAGTTCCACCCCCGGCGGGCGGCGGAAGGAGCGGGCGATGTGGTATAGCTTCGCCCGCTCCGCCGCCACCACAGTGAAGGGTGGAATCACGGCGAGGAGTCCCGCCGCCTCGGTGGAGATGGTGCGGTACCCCCGTATGACCCGCAAGGCCAGCCGCCGCCGCACTCTTTCTAAGAGTTTGCGGCTAGGCGTGCTGGCCTCGAGCGAGCGGTGCCATACGGGGGCCCCATACAGGGCTATAGACCGCACCACCTCCACATAGAGGCGGCGTACTTTCACATCCGGCCCCCCGACATTCGGCAGCAGCCGCGCCAATGCGGCTGCCGTCCTCTCTAGTCGGGGGGCGAGGAGCTCGAAGTGTCCATCAAATCGCCAGCGGCCGTCTATGATCAGGCCCAGGTACCTCATCCTGGGCCCGATCGCGACGGAGGTTTCAGCGACGCGAATCCGGAGATCCTGACCGCGGGGTAGCCGCCACTCCCGAGGCGAATGCAACCAAATCGCCTCGGTTTTTGTGGCGGCCACGGTCAACCCCATTCTCCGGATTCGCCCGATCACGCAGTCCAGGGCGGCCTCTCCGAGGTGCCTGGTCCTCCTCCAATCCTCCCCCTCGGCATAAACCAGGGTGTCATCCGCATAGCAGATGACACCCGTATCCGGGGGGAGGACAACCCGCAGCACCGCGTCGTACGCCAAGTTCCACAGGAGCGGTCCGAGGACCGACCCCTGTGGAACGCCGCGGTGCGTCTCCCTCGAGTGCACAGTACCATACCGGCCGGTAAATACCACCTCTCTGTCGCGGAGATAGTCGCCGACCACCTCCCGGAGATAAGGGGGCACCTGGAAATAGTCCAGCGCCCCCATTATCTCCGACCAGGGCAGGGCGTTGAAGGCGTTAGATATGTCTAACGACACCGCAATCAACACCCTGCCCCGAGCGACAGCCCGTTCACGGAGGAGGCGCAGACGCTCCAGGGCGTCTATAGTGGAGCGCCCCCTCCGGAACCCATACTGGCTGTCGCTCAGGTCGGGACCACCCCGCGACAGGTGCTCGACGAGGCGGGCGGCAATTATCCTTTCGAATAGTTTGCCCGCCTCGTCGAGTAAACAAACCGGCCGGTATGCAGAGGGAGACTCTGCGGGTTTCCCCTCCTTTTGGAGGAGAACCAGGCACGCCTCTTTCCACACCGTGGGGAAGACTCCCCGGCGCAGGCTCGCGTCCATGACGCTCCTGAACGCCGGGGCGAGGACCTCCATAGCTAAGGCCATTATACCACCGGGAACCCCATCGGGGCCAGGGGCCTTCTTGCCCCTGGCCCGGAGCTCCCGGACGGCCTGGTACAGCTCCCACTCGGTGACCCGGAATTCGTCCGACCATTCAATGGCCGGACCCGGGGCGCGTTCCCTCCCCCCCTCACTCAGGGGGAAGAGGGTATCCACTACGCGCCCCAGAAGTTCCGGGTCTAACCGCTCCGTGACCGGGGACGCCCAGGGGCGGAGCTTCCCAAGCACCGCCTTATACGGGCGTCCCCACGGATCCTCACGGAGGGTGAGCAGGAGCTCATCCCAGGCCTTGGCCTTAGCAGCGGCAATCGCACGCTTGAGGGCCACGGCCGCCGATCTGTACTCCCTGTACAGCTCGGCGACCCTCGGCTCCGCGTCGCCGCCCAGAAACCCTAACCCTAACCCTAACCCTAACCCTAACCCTAACCCTAACCCTAACCCTAACCCTAACCCTAACCCTAACCCTAACCCTAACCCTAACCCTAACCCTAACCCTAACCCTAACCCTAACCCTAACCCTAACCCTAACCCTAACCCTAACCCTAACCCTAACCCTAAC
Source organism: Halictus rubicundus (assembly GCF_050948215.1). Taxonomy (NCBI): domain Eukaryota; kingdom Metazoa; phylum Arthropoda; class Insecta; order Hymenoptera; family Halictidae; genus Halictus; species Halictus rubicundus. The sequence goes on along the minus strand of NW_027488600.1, from coordinate 1,103,754 downwards.
CCTAACCCTAACCCTAACCCTAACCCTAACCCTAACCCTAACCCTAACCCTAACCCTAACCCTAACCCTAACCCTAACCCTAACCCTAACCCTAACCCTAACCCTAACCCTAACCCTAACCCTAACCCTAACCCTAACCCTAACCCTAACCCTAACCCTAACCCTAACCCTAACCCTAACCCTAACCCTAACCCTAACCCTAACCCTAACCCTAACCCTAACCCTAACCCTAACCCTAACCCTAACCCTAACCCTAACCCTAACCCTAACCCTAACCCTAACCCTAACCCTAACCCTAACCCTAACCCTAACCCTAACCCTAACCCTAACCCTAACCCTAACCCTAACCCTAACCCTAACCCTAACCCTAACCCTAACCCTAACCCTAACCCTAACCCTAACCCTAACCCTAACCCTAACCCTAACCCTAACCCTAACCCTAACCCTAACCCTAACCCTAACCCTAACCCTAACCCTAACCCTAACCCTAACCCTAACCCTAACCCTAACCCTAACCCTAACCCTAACCCTAACCCTAACCCTAACCCTAACCCTAACCCTAACCCTAACCCTAACCCTAACCCTAACCCTAACCCTAACCCTAACCCTAACCCTAACCCTAACCCTAACCCTAACCCTAACCCTAACCCTAACCCTAACCCTAACCCTAACCCTAACCCTTTTTTTTTTTTTTTTTTTTAAAGATCGTATTTGTCTAATTTATTTGTTCGTCTCCACTTCACATGATTTGTCACATATTTTCGTCTCACTGTTTTCTTAATCTATCGGTACGCTCGCGCTCGCTGTATGTACAATCTTATCTCTATCTATACTTAATACTATCGCGTCGCTTCTTACTCCTAATCTTATTCCTATATATTCTATTAATCCCTATTCCTAATCCTAATCCTGTGTGCCAACTCCTCTGTCTCTGTGGTCCTATACTTATCCCTATGCGTTTTACCCCCCCGGTCTCTATCCGTTGTTCCTCTACCTTTCAATACACTAAGAAGCCTTCTCTTTAATTTAATTATTAATCGATTGATTTATTTATTTATCGCGTCCTGATTATTGTGCTCCTATTTGCCTATAGTCGCTTTGCCTGATTGTCTTTCCCTGTTATTTGTCTGTTAGAGCCCGAAAAAAGTCATTTTTTATGTTCGGTCCAAGAGGGAAGTGGGGGTTTTTCTATAATTGACCCCCACTTTTTTTCGTCGGTCTGGATAGCCCTCGAGTTACCCGTAAAACTTCCCTTTGGAAGTTTTTCCGAAAATTGACTCCTTCGCCTAGTTGGGGTCGGCCTCTCGAAAAGGGGGGGGGGTTTCGGGAATTTTTTTGCCTTGGGGAACGAAGTTCCCCAGATCAAATCCCCTCACCGCACTATCCCCCTGGTCCGCCCCACGTGCTCGGATTTTTATTTTTTACTCCAAACCTTTTCGTCACCCGTTATATCGGGAAACTACACTTTATCCGATTACGTCGCGTGGCGGCTCGTTGGACAGCCCTCGGCGGCCTCTCTAATATTTTCGACTCGCCTTTCACTAATTCGCGAACACGGGCCTGACTTTACCTGTATCTCGGTAAGGGGTGGGGATTTTGAAAAATCTTTCCCAGGGGGGAGAAGACTTCTCCACTTTGCCCCTTACTTGGTCCTCGTACTCGATAATCCCCCCCTGTAAATTTTCAGCCCGATCGGCCCTAGTCTATCCTTTCTTCACTCTTTCTCTGTCTAACCAACCAGTTGTCTTTGTCTACCCAACTAATTCGTTAGCTTTCTTATATCTTCTATCTCCCTTACTTCTATTGGCTTTCCCTATTCCTAGTTTTCCTTTATGCTAATTTCTCTATTTTCTACTCTATCTACTAATTATCTATCTATCTATCTATCTATAATTGTTTGTTCCACTAATCCTACTTATCCTATTTACTAATTTTACCAATGTCCCTTATTTACTTAATTAATTATTCTGTCTACTTGTTTGTTCTTTTCTCTCTACCTGTTCTTCGTTATCCTAATTTTATCTCTACTTTCCTAGTTAAAGTTAAAGTTTAAGTTAAAGTTACTTTATTGTTGTTTATTTTACTTTATGCACTAACTAACTAACTTACTTACTACCTTCCTTATCTTTATTATCCTATCTTAATAATATTTAATTCTCGGTCACTTTTACTATTCCTATCTTGCTAAGCTTTAACACTATTAATTCTACTATACACACTGTTTTGCTTATTTATCTATTTATTTTTTCCTATTAATAACCCTATGCCTAACTAATTTATTAATCACTTAACTGTCTTTTCGTTTTTAATTAATTAATTTAATTAATATCCCCTATCCTCTATCCTTCCTCGTTCACGAGAACGGGTCTTGGACAGCGATCTTCACGAACTTTTCACTTTTCGTGTAATCCACTTCCTAGCCACTATTATTATTATCTTTAAATTCGCTAGATACTGATTTTATTTAAACTAATCGCACTCGGTTACTTCCGCAAGATCTGCTTCGCTTCGCTGTTCGATTCGATCTGATTTTCGAATTTCTACCGTTCCTCTTTGCTCGACCTTTTCGTTTACCCCCTCCTTATTTGTCCGACTTTTTCTATTATCGATTTGTGTTCTTCAGTCGTTTCCAACGGTTAATTTGGGTCACCTCGGAGGTATACCCTCTATTGCTGTTTTTGCTGACTCGTTTTTACATGTTTGTCGTTCGCGGAGGTACTCCGTCCTTGCCTGCTTATATTATTTCTTTTTGCCTCCTGTTCGTTCTATCTCCTAACCGTTTTATTTTAAATTAATTTCGCTTATATCCGCATATATCCGCAGCTCTCTCCTTGAAGCAAAAATATAGTTATGTTTCGCCTCGATTTTCTGCCTTCTTCATATTATTATTCTTCTTCACTCTTTTTTTTTATTTTTAATTTTTTAACCGATCCTTGTTCTTACTTCATTAATTAATCAATCAATCAATTAATCAATTAATCAAATCATCCATCAATTAATTGGTCACTCAATTTTCAATTACCCTTTTAATTATCTCTTTTTTTTTTTTTGTTTAGTTTTTATCTATCTATCTATCCTCTTATTTATACATATATATATACCCACATATCCACATATACATTTTACTGTACATATGGATATGTACACCCGTACATATATATATCCATATACAATTTTGATTATGTTACAATTTCTCCTTGTGCATGTATATACATATCTACTTGTACCTGCACCTCAATATTTTTCCTACGCGTGTGTATAATTTACTCTCTTGTGACTGATTAATTAATTACTCAATTATTTAATTATTCATATATAATTGTTTGATACTTATTGTTTCTTTATATTTTGATTTTTCCTTTTTCTCTTTGCTCTCTTCATCTATTTTTCCCTCCGTACCTATTTTTCTTGCTTTAAGGATTGAGCTGCATTTTACCTTTTTATTTCCCTCTGATCTTGTATATCTAGGTCGCCGTTTCTTATATGCCATGTAGTCGTTTTTCGTATCTTCAGGTGTATTTTGGATATAAACTAACAATTCATGATAGAATAGAACATAGCTAGTCCCAGTCCTGACTTTAGTTAGTACTCCCTCAGATGCATTATCATTTAATCTTTTTTCTTTCCCCTCTCTTTTGGTTGTCTTTATCTACCTCCTGGTTCTACGAAAAACGATTGCATTCACAATTTTCTTTCTCTCTCTCTCTCTTATATATCTTATTCGTTACATTGACTTATTTCTATACTTTCGCTGCGCCTAGCTCTCTGCAACCATGCCTGCAAGCACTACGCCGCTGGGCCTTGTGATTGCACACTCGCTTTTATCCTTCTACTTATTTCCTGGTTTTTGGTTTGATTTAACTTGTATCTCTTCACTTCTCTTGTTATTTCTACTATCCTTTTTTACTGTTACTTAATTCTATTGTTCATACCGCCTTTTTAACTTTAAGATTTAATATTCGTGTTACTCGACTTCCTATACATACGCCTGTCGTCGTGGATTCTAACCTTTCCGGCTTTCCTGTCATCGCTTTTCGTATAATTTAATTTTCTATTTTACTTTCTCGCTCCTTAATAGTTTTACACTCTGTTCTCACGGGTACTGCCTTCACTTTTTTGGGACCTTTTATTAATTTATCTATTTGTTTCTCTTTAATAATCTCTCCCGTTCGTACGTTCGGAGGTGTGTCGAACCTTCCGATTTTTCATTTTACTCGGATTCTCCCCCACTTTAACACAAAATATCATTAGGAACTTTTTGTTCTGAGGGCTTTCCCCTTCCCCTTCTTTTATCTGATTTTTTTAATTTTGACTCCTAAGAAAATCTCCTTTATTCGGACCAATTTCCTTTCTTTTAGTTTCCCATATCCCCTGTGTTGCCAAAAAAGTGATTGCAGTTGCCTTTTTGTTGAGCTTTTTTGCCTATAATTGCTATAATAATTATTTATATCTAGCCTCCACGTGCTCTGTTTCCGCCGCCATTTTATTCAGCTTGCTCGCTGTGCTTGTTGCGCCTGATGCATCGCAGCCGTTCAGGCAAGCACTACGCCGCTAGGACTTGTGATTGCACATTCACTTTTATCCTTCTACTGATTTCCTGATTTCTGTTTGATTTGAAATGGATCTATTCGCTTCTCTTGTTATTTCTACTATCCTTTTTTTCCCTGTAACTTAATTCTATTGTTCCTACCGCCTTTTTAACTTTAAGATTTACTGTTCTTGTTAGTCGGCTTCCTATACCTACGCCTGTCGCCGTGGATTCTAACCTTTCTGGCTTTCCTGTCATCGCTTTTCGCTTAATTTAATTTTCTATTTTACTTTCTCGCTCCTTCAGAGTTTTACACTCTGTTCTCGCGGGTACTGCCTTCACTTTTTTGGAACCTTTTATTAATTTATCTATTTATTTCTCTTTAATAGTCTCTCTCGTTCGTACGTTCGGAGGTGTGTCGAACCTTCCGATTTTTTCATTTTACTCGGATTCTCCCCCACTTTAACACATAATATCATTAGGAACTTTTTGTTCTGAGGGCTTTCCCCTTCCCCTTCTTTTATCTGATTTTTTAATTTTGACTCCTAAGTAAATCTCCTTTATTCGGACCAATTTCCTTTCTTTTAGTTTCCCATGTCCCCTGTGTTGCCAAAAAAGTGATTGCAGTTGCCTTTTTGTTGAGCTTTTTTGCCTGTAATTGCTATAATCATTACTTATATCTAGCCTCCACGTGCTCTGTTTCCGCCGTCATTTTATTCTACTTGCTCGCTGTGCTTGTTGCGCCTGATGCATCGCAGCCGTTCAGGCAAGCACTACGCCGCTAGGACTTGTGATTGCACATTCACTTTTATCCTTCTACTTAATTCCTGTTTTCTGTTTGATTTGAAATGGATCTATTCGCTTCTCTTGTTATTTCTACTATCCTTTTTTCCCTGTAACTTAATTCTATTGTTCCTACCGCCTTTTTAACTTTAAGATTTACTATTCGTGTTAGTCGGCTTCCTATACATACGCCTGTCGCCGTGGATTCTAACCTTTCTGGCTTTCCTGTCATCGCTTTTCGCTTAATTTACTTTTCTATTTTACTTTCTCGCCCCTTCAGAGTTTTACACTCTGTTCTCACGGGTACTGCCTTCACTTTTTTGGAAACTTTTATTAATTTATCTACTTGTTTCTCTTTAATAGTCTCTCTCGTTCGTACGTTCGGAGGTGTGTCGTACCTTCCGATTTTTTCATTTTACTCGGATTCTCCCCCACTTTACCACAAAATATCATTAGGAACTTTTTGTTCTGAGGGCTTTCCCCTTCCCCTTCTTCTATCTGAATTTTTTAATTTTGACTCCTAAGAAAATCTCCTTTATTCGGACCAATTTCCTTTCTTTTAGTTTCCCATGTCCCCTGTGTTGCCAAAAAAGTGATTGCAGTTGCCTTTTTGTTGAGCTTTTTTGCCTATAATTGTTATAATAATTACTTATATCTAGCCTCCACGTGCTCTGTTTCCGCCGCCATTTTATTCTACTTGCTCGCTGTGCTTGTTGCGCCTGATGCATCGCAGCCGTTCCGGCAAGCACTACGCCGCTAGGACTTATGATTGCACCTTCACTTTTATCCTTCTACTTAATTCCTGATTTCTGTTTTGATTTGAAATGGATACTGATTCTCTGTCTACTTTATATGAAGTTGTTAGCTAATTCTACTTATTCTTATTCCTACTTATTTCTTAAGCTATCTAGTAGTTCATTCAATTTTCAGTGAACTTTCAGTTACTACTTCTTTTTTCTCGATTGTTCTACTTCCCTGGTACTGTGTATTATCGTATCTCCTGTTCCTAATTTGATTTGGTAGGACTATGCTGCTTTTGTTTTCTCTATCTTTTCTTTCCAAATTTTTATTTACTTTCTATTTTGTTCTATACTAAATTCTATTCTATTACCGCTTTTACTTTCTTCCTTATTTAGCGTTAACGTTCTCCTTCGCTATTTCCTTCTTTACCTTATTTATCTTGGTTATCTGGTTATTTAAGCTGATTACCTTGACTTAGTTTTGTATGTTAACTAACTTCCTTTTCCGGTTTGCTTACATTATCCAGACTACCTACTTTATCCAGTTTTGTGCAAACGTTCTCTCGAGTTACTTTTAGTCTTAGTCTTTAATCTGTATCTTTTAATCTTTATTTTAGTCTTTAAAAGTTAATTTCCAATTTAGTTAAAGCTCACTTTTCTTTTCTTTTCTATCCGTCTTTCTTCCTCCCTTGTTTAGTCGAGAGAACGTCTGCTTTACAGTTTTTATTTCTTACTTTTACACTAAGTATTAGAATTTAGTTGTATCTTACGTTATACTTCTACTTCGCCGTTCCGTTTTCTTTTTCTTTTCCGTCCTTACTAGTTTATGTGTCTAACGCTCTCAACTTATTTTATCTATTACCGGCCTACTTTTATTCCTCACCTACTAAGTTGTTCCCTTTTTATGTTTTCTGTCCTAGTCTTTGTCTGATTTAATTGTTCCAAAACTATTTTAAAACGATTCTAACATGCCTTTAGCGATTCTATAACGCCTTCGCTGTCCCTTCCCTCTCTCAATCCCAACCTTTGGAATCTTCTCCTCCTTGGAGGTGAGGTTACGGGGGGGAGCGTGTGCAGAGGTCGACGCATCGGGGGAGCCAGCATCGCGAAAGTCGGTGATCGTTGTTGTTCCTTAGTATTCGGGTTTCCTTCTTCCCCGGTTCCGAGTCACACTTAGCCTGGTCCCGCTTCTCTAGCTTCTTCCTCAGGCATCGTGTTACGCGTTCCAGGTTCTGTCTTCCCGGGATTCCAAGGTCCTTCTCTGATCCACCTGTTCTCCACGCTCTACTTCCACCCCTCGGCGCCTCCTCGCCCCCACCTCCAAGGTCCCGCTGAAAGATTGAGAGAAAGAAGGGGTCGTTACTCGTTTTTGTCTATTTACCTTTCTTATCTGTACATATCAAATTTAAAATGATTTTTTTCTTTTTACTTAACTTATGTCGTTAACCTACTCTTACAGGCCCGTTAACCTGTCCGGATCTCCAGATATTAGGTCCGCCGCTGTGCCTCGTAGCTCCGGTCTGTCTAGTCCCATTCTTTCTCTGTTCCTTTCCTGTTCTTCTTTTTTCCTTAGAAGTTTTCTGCAGAAAGTTCGAAAACCCCTCCAGGCCTCTTCTTCTTTCAGGATGTTCTCCATTACCGCTTTTCCATTCACCTCCTCTTCCCTTAGTCCTAACACATTTGCTAGTTCTGTCCTTTCTTCTGACCATTTCTGGCATTCGAATAGCGTATGTTTAGGGGTGTCTGGTATCCCCGGATGGTACCAGCAGTCGTCCTTACTCGCCTTCCCAATTCTTTTCCTAAAAGAATTGAAGACTCCGTGCCCTGTGAGGGCTTGGGTCAAATAGAAATCCATCTCACCATGTTTCCTTTCTCTCCAAATCTTGGTGTTAGGGATCAGCTCATAGGTCCATCTTCCTACCGTCTCTTTGTCCCATTCCTCCTGCCATTGGGTTTCTGATTCTGTCCTAACTTTTTTTCTAATCCATTTTTTAAGGACATTTCTAGCTTCTTCCGGTCCTTCGTGTGAATCTTCTCCGAGTACGAGTCCGTTTACAAATTCCAGGTCTGCTTCCAGAGGGTCTCTTCTCCTTACTGTTTCAATGATTGTATTCGCCCTTGGAAGTAACTTCTCCTCCCATTCGAAAATCTTCCTTCTTTCTTTCACCTTTATGTCCCAGGGGAGAACTCCCGATATAGTACTAAGGGTCTCCATTGGTACCGTCCTATATGCTGATATTATTCTAGCCAGTCCTATCCTTTGCGTTTTTCTTAGTAATTCCCAATTTTTTTGGTTGTCTATAGCCTCGGCCCAAATCGGAGCTCCATACATCACTATGGACTCCATCGTCAAGAAGTACAATTTCCTCGCCGCTTGTCTCGTTCTCATTGAATTTGTCATTAATCTGCTTAAGGCAGCCATAATTCTTATGGCCTTGTTGGTTGTATTCTCCAGGTGTTTCCTAAAGCTTTTGGCCTCGTCAAATGTCACTCCTAAGTATTTGAGGTGTGTCTTCGGTTTGACCTCCACCCCACTCACTTTGATTCCGAAGTTCTCTCCTATTCTTTTTTTATTTAACATGATGATTTCTGTTTTCTGGCCCGCTAAGGTTAGGCCAGTTTGTTCCATCCATTCTTTAGTGTCCTCTACTGTTCCCTCCGCTCTTAGTTTCATCCTTTGAAGTGTAGACGCCTGCGCCGCTATGACAATGTCATCTGCAAAAGCCAGTTTCATGGTCATCGGCGGTGTGGGTCTCTTCAGTAGGTCATCATACACTAAATTCCATAGGCAAGGGCCAAGGACTGATCCCTGTGGGACTCCCATCTCCATAGATCGCTGTAGTGTTATTCCTTCGGCTTCGTATGTCACTGATCTTTCCTTGAAATAGTCTTTGGTCAATTCTATTAGATAATTTGATATTTGTCTCTGCTTCATACGGTCAATTATTGCTCCCCAGTCCAGTGTGTTAAAAGCATTCTTAACGTCCAATGCTATTAGTGTCGCAAATCTCTGTTTTAATGACGATTCTAGGGCGGCTAATCTCACCTTTTCCATAGCTTGAATAGCCGATTTGCCCTTCGTGAATCCATATTGACTTTGGTGGAAGGGCTCTTCTCCTAATTCTTTTAACAATCTGTTCCTTACTATATATTCTAAAAACTTTGCAGCCGCGTCTATTATGCATATCGGTCTATACGCCGAAGGTTCCGCAGGGTCTTTACCGTCTTTTCTGAGAAAGATAGTTCTCGCAGTCTTCCAATCTGAAGGGATTTTTCCTCTTTTAAGTATACCGTTTATCATCGCTGCGAACCTGTCCGGTTGCATGTCTACCAGTGCTTTCAAGACTTCTGGTGCCATGCCATCCCTTCCTGCCGCCTTTCCGGGTTTAAGCAATCTCGCTGCGCCCTTTATCTCTTCCACGGTAGCTTCAGGGAATCTTTCTATCCTTGCCCTTTCCTCCGTTTCCGTCTGTCCTCTCCGTGATTCCTCCTCTTCTTTCTCTTGTTCATCTGTACTATCTCTTTGGTAGTTCTTCTTGTGTGGAAAAAGACCCTTCAGTACTGTATTTGCGAACTCCGTTGACAGTGCCGCTGGTGGGGTTCCTTTTCTGGCCTGTTTCATTACCGCCTTGTATGGCTTGCCCCATGGATCTTTTTCTATACTTTCGCATAGCTCTTTCCAGATCTTTTCCTTTTCTTTCCCTATTATTCTTTGTAGGTTCTTTTTCGATTTTTTGTACAGAAAGGTCAGTGCTTCTCTCTCGTCCTCTCTGCCTCTTTTCCTTGCCCTTTGTATTCTTCTTCTCAACTTGTGAGTTTTCGTCCTTTCTTGCTTTATTTCCTTGTTCCACCATACATTTGTCCTTTTTGTTGGCCTCCCTCCTTGGTTAGGTTTCTCTAGGGCCTTGTCACATGCTGCTTGAATGACTTGGAGGAACCTTTCCTCCTCCACTTGCGTGAAACAGTTTCCTTCTCTTAATCCTTCCTCTTGTAAGGCCTCTTCCAGCTCCTGTCTCAGTTTTCTAAGCCCTTCAGTCGTTATTTTCCACCTAGAAAAAACTCTATTAGAATCTTTTTCTCCAATATTAGATTTTATTATCTCAGAAATAATGTATTTGTGATCCGAGGCGGTTTCTTTCTCCAACACCTCGGATACTACTCCCTCTCTTCCCAGCAGATCCCGCGAAGCTGCCAGGAAGTCCAGGTAGGATATTGATTTTCCTCTCTCGAACGTGTGACCACCACTTGGCCTTACTGGGATTATTTCTCTCCCCAGTAATTCGTCCAATACTATGGTTCCTTTGGAATTCTGTTCCTTTGAGCCCCAAGCCGGAGATCTGGCGTTGAAGTCTCCTCCTAGGACTATGCTTCTCCCCTTTCTTTTTTCTGTTCCTGCAAAGTCTAAAATATTTTTTAATTTCCACGCATATATGTCTTCTCCTAAATTGGGCGACAGGTATATGCTGATGATAGTGATATTTTTCACTCTCACGGCAGTGAAATCCTCCTCTTTCTTATCCCCGTCCTCCTCTCTCCTGATCCCGTTAGCTTCTGTTACCCATATAGCCGTCGTTGCCTTTTTTGAGTATATCCACGGCCCCGGATTATATAGTGGCTCTGATATCAAAACTACGTCCGCTTTCAGTTCCATTGCAGCCTGAGTTAACAAATAATGCGCTAGCCTGCAATGGTTTAGATTAATTTGTAGAATTTTTAATTTGAATTTATGTTAATTCCACCCGCAATCTGCTGCACGTATCTCTTGTATTGGGGGCAGTTGACCGCCCCCGCTACATGCTCGGCGTTGGCTGCTGCTATTCCCGCTCTGACGCAGAGTATGCAGCATCTAATAGCTTGACATCCATTTATTTGGTGTCCGGTTCCTCCACATCGTCTGCATAATTCATGGCCTTGAAGGTCAACTTTACAAGCGTAGGACATATGTCCAAAATCGTGACATCTAAAACATCTAATGAGGTTATGTGTTCTTTTGATTTTACAATACGTAAATCCTATTTTCATTTTCGCTTCCCCCTCTATTTTTTCCGCTACCTTTGCCGGGAGGCTTACAATTACCGCCTTTGTTCCGCCGTATCCAAACCTTATTGTTTTAATTTCTACGTCATCTCGTTCTATTCTAAGTGCATTTGCCAATTCCTGCGCTATTTCCTCCCTTTCTAATGTTGGGTCTATGTCTTTTATTTCATAAGTTCCCTTGGGAGTCATCCTTCTCACCCTGTGTTCATCCCCGAGTGCCTCTTTTACTATTTTTTCTAGGCTTCCCCCATTTACATTTTTTTCCATCTCTATTACCAGGTCACCACCCCTAGATTTCCTTACTGTTTGTATCCCCTCCATTTTGTCCCCCGCTTTGTTTTTTAGCTGTTTGAATAAGTCCGCGAAGGTCCTATTCTCTGTAGCTTTAATTACAATAGCCTCGGTCCTTGGAGGAGGGGGGACCTTGGCTCTCCTTTGTTTTTCCCTTTCCTCCTCTTTTTTCTTATTATTTGCCTCTTCCTCTTCCCTTCTCTTTTTGTTTGTCTGTCTCTTTTCTATTTCTTTCTTGCGTGTATCTACTATTTTCCATTCCCCCTGTGTTCCTATTTCATTAATTTCTTCGTCTAACCTTTTAGCCCTTTCAATAGCTTCATCTCTTTGTCTTATCATATCCTCCTCATATGTCTCCTCTATATTTCTAGTATTTCTAATTCCGCTCTTTCCCTGCCCTGTTTTGTTCCTACCTTTCCCTTCTGACTCCCTTCCGTCCCTTTCCCTAGCCTGCTGAAGTAGTCCCGGTGAGCTCTGGGTGCCAATATCCCTTATTTGTATGCTATGTTTAAGCTGTCTATTTTCCATTCTTAACTCGATGTTTTTTAGTTTAGTGCTAATTGACTCTAGTTGTCTATCCGCCTGTCCCGCATGTAATTTTATAATATTTTTAACCCCGTTGACTGGGTCCGCTGTGTAATTCTTAATTTCTCTCGCCGAGTTTCTAGTTTTTCTCAGTATTTTTTCTAGTTCCCTTATCGCGCTGATTATTTCCGTATCCGTGTCCCCATACCCTTCCTCTTCATCATCCATATTTATGCATTGGATTGTGCTATTTGGATTATCCTCTATTTTAGATTTTTTTCTGTTATTTTCTTGCGCTAGCGATCCGTACGATACCACTGAGTCGGTATCGCTTTCGTCTCCGCTAAGCCTAGTCCTTTTTTCCCCTTTGCTATCCGTTCCCTTTTTTTCTTTCCCCCTTAGCACTCCCGGCGAGGGGAGTTCCGGAGTACGGAACTCTTCCATTGTTCCTTGTCCTGTCTCCCTTTTCCTTCTACTTTTATCCCTTTTCCTTCCCTGTTTTCCTTTCTTTTATTGAGCCTCTCCCGTGATTTCTTAGTAGCTCCCTTTTTTAGCGACTCGTATTTTAAATTTATCGTTTCGTATAAATAAAATAGAATCTGTATCGGTATGCCCCCTAGGAAAAAACGCGGCCCCTCTTATCCTAACACCCCCCCCCCTATACCTCCTCGCACGAGCCTAAGACCCCCGGTATATTCTGGGTTTTGTATTATATTTATCGCGGTCAATAAATAAATAAAAACTCTTACCTGGTTCTCCGACCGCCGTGCGCACCTCACCTCTCTCGTGGTCTCGTACCGTCCTGTTTCTCTTGGTGTGGGATGTGGGACTCTCACTCTTTCTTACCCCTCACTTCTCACTCCTCTCTTCCTAACTTTCCTTTCTATTCTATCTATCTATCAGTTCTCTTTTCCTCTGTTCACCTCGTTATAGTCGTATTCGTTTCCATTTTCGTTGTGGGAAAAGAAATTTGAAAGGACACACCACTATTAAAGATCGTATTTGTCTAATTTATTTGTTCGTCTCCACTTCACATGATTTGTCACATATTTTCGTCTCACTGTTTTCTTAATCTATCGGTACGCTCGCTGTATGTACAATCTTATCTCTATCTATACTTAATACTATCGCGTCGCTTCTTACTCCTAATCTTATTCCTATATATTCTATTAATCCCTATTCCTAATCCTAATCCTGTGTGCCAACTCCTCTGTCTCTGTGGTCCTATACTTATCCCTATGCGTTTTACCCCCCCGGTCTCTATCCGTTGTTCCTCTACCTTTCAATACTCCTCCACTAAGAAGCCTTCTCTTTAATTTAATTATTAATCGATTGATTTATTTATTTATCGCGTCCTGATTATTGTGCTCCTATTTGCCTATAGTCGCTTTGCCTGATTGTCTTTCCCTGTTATTTGTCTGTTAGAGCCCGAAAAAAGTCATTTTTTATGTTCGGTCCAAGAGGGAAGTGGGGGTTTTTCTATAATTGACCCCCACTTTTTTTCGTCGGTCTGGATAGCCCTCGAGTTACCCGTAAAACTTCCCTTTGGAAGTTTTTCCGAAAATTGACTCCTTCGCCTAGTTGGGGTCGGCCTCTCGAAAAGGGGGGGGGGTTTCGGGAATTTTTTTGCCTTGGGGAACGAAGTTCCCCAGATCAAATCCCCTCACCGCACTATCCCCCTGGTCCGCCCCACGTGCTCGGATTTTTATTTTTTACTCCAAACCTTTTCGTCACCCGTTATATCGGGAAACTACACTTTATCCGATTACGTCGCGTGGCGGCTCGTTGGACAGCCCTCGGCGGCCTCTCTAATATTTTCGACTCGCCTTTCACTAATTCGCGAACACGGGCCTGACTTTACCTGTATCTCGGTAAGGGGTGGGGATTTTGAAAAATCTTTCCCAGGGGGGAGAAGACTTCTCCACTTTGCCCCTTACTTGGTCCTCGTACTCGATAATCCCCCCCTGTAAATTTTCAGCCCGATCGGCCCTAGTCTATCCTTTCTTCACTCTTTCTCTGTCTAACCAACCAGTTGTCTTTGTCTACCCAACTAATTCGTTAGCTTTCTTATATCTTCTATCTCCCTTACTTCTATTGGCTTTCCCTATTCCTAGTTTTCCTTTATGCTAATTTCTCTATTTTCTACTCTATCTACTAATTATCTATCTATCTATCTATCTATAATTGTTTGTTCCACTAATCCTACTTATCCTATTTACTAATTTTACCAATGTCCCTTATTTACTTAATTAATTATTCTGTCTACTTGTTTGTTCTTTTCTCTCTACCTGTTCTTCGTTATCCTAATTTTATCTCTACTTTCCTAGTTAAAGTTAAAGTTTAAGTTAAAGTTACTTTATTGTTGTTTATTTTACTTTATGCACTAACTAACTAACTTACTTACTACCTTCCTTATCTTTATTATCCTATCTTAATAATATTTAATTCTCGGTCACTTTTACTATTCCTATCTTGCTAAGCTTTAACACTATTAATTCTACTATACACACTGTTTTGCTTATTTATCTATTTATTTTTTCCTATTAATAACCCTATGCCTAACTAATTTATTAATCACTTAACTGTCTTTTCGTTTTTAATTAATTAATTTAATTAATATCCCCTATCCTCTATCCTTCCTCGTTCACGAGAACGGGTCTTGGACAGCGATCTTCACGAACTTTTCACTTTTCGTGTAATCCACTTCCTAGCCACTATTATTATTATCTTTAAATTCGCTAGATACTGATTTTATTTAAACTAATCGCACTCGGTTACTTCCGCAAGATCTGCTTCGCTTCGCTGTTCGATTCGATCTGATCAACCCTAACCCTAACCCTAACCCTAACCCTAACCCTAACCCTAACCCTAACCCTAACCCTAACCCTAACCCTAACCCTAACCCTAACCCTAACCCTAACCCTAACCCTAACCCTAACCCTAACCCTAACCCTAACCCTAACCCTAACCCTAACCCTATTTTTTTTTTTTTTTTTTTTTTTTTTTTTTTTTTTTTTTTTTCCGAGGAGGTAATCACTATTACGGATACCCGACCCCTCCCGGGGGGGAGTGGGCCGGGTTATGTGGGACTCCTCGGCTGGTGGGTGCAATGCCGAGTATACCCACTAACTCCTCCCCGTCCGTCCCTAGGCTCCTGGGGGCACCCGTGGTCCGCGCGCGCATGTCTATCCGGTGTGCCCCCGCCTTAGCATTCCTCCCTGGGTGGGGGACGCGGCCTCCACCCTATCCTACTCTATCCGAAGGCGCCACGCAACGGACGACGTGAAGCCTTCCCCCCCATTTAGGCCGCCCGATGGACGTCCGGGCCCCCGCCCAAGACGTCCGACGGCCTCCGGGGACGCCATTGGCAACCGAGTATAAGGAGACCGTCGGTCCCCCGCCTCGAGATCACCAAGGGCGCCCCCGCCCGCGTTAAGGACGCCGCAACGGAGGCACGCCCCCGGGGCGTGCCCTGCGTCTCCTTCTCCCACCCCTTCGGCCGGGATCGTGATTTCGCTCACGACCCCGTTCCGCAGCCTCCTTCTGCAGCATTACCTGCTCACAGAAGGAGGCGAACCCTCTCCACGCCCCCTCGCTGCCCGCTGCCGCCGAGACGACAGCCGGAAGCGAGAGGTCATGGCCCACTGCGCGCCGCAGAGCACGGCGCTCACCCGCCCACGCTGGACACTCCTCCAGAGTGTGCTGCGCCGTGTCCCGCGACTCGCCGCAGTGGTGACACGCCTCCTCGGCCTCCCGCCCGATGCGACACAGGTACACACCGAAGCAACCGTGCCCGGTCATCACCTGCGTCACTCGGTAGGAGACCCTATGCCCCATCCATCCCCTGTTCCACCGGTCGAACACGGGGAGGATGGCCCGAACGGCCCGCCTCCCTCCTTCCTCCGTCCCGTGAAGGCTTTCGCGCCATTCCCGGGCGGCGGCCCGCCGAGCGCGGCCCCTGTACTCCGCCACATCGAGCGCCACCTGATCCGGAGCCATCCCCCTCCGCTGGAGGTCCCTGGCGTACCCGTGTACGTCCGACAACACGCGGGCCTCCAGCTCGAGGGGGATAAGCCCCGACATCACCATCGCCGTCGCGTAAGAGATGGTGCGATACCCCCGCACGATGCCAATGGCCAGCCTGCGCTCGATTCGGCGCAGCAGTGCTCGCACACCGCTACGCCCCCCGGCCAAGACATCGTACGCCCACACAGGGGCTCCGTACAGGACTAAAACCCGCACCACCACCGCGAACAGGCGACGCACCCGTCCACAGGGTCCCCCGAGATTCGGGAGAAGACGACCGAGCGCAGCGGTCGCCCCCTCCGCCCGGGGCACTAGCGACTCGATGTGGCGGCAGAAACGCCACAGGCCGTCGAGCTCGAGTCCCAGGTACCGCATCTGGAACCCGACCTCGACCGCTCCCCCCCCCACGGCGATCCAGCACTGGGGAGGCGCCGCCAGCCGGGCCCGGTGGTAAAACCACATGGCCCTGGTCTTAGCGACGGACACCTCTAGGCCCAGAGACCGGATCGCGCGTACCGCGCGCCACGCGCCGCGCTCCGCCAGGCAGACGGCCTCCTTCGTATACCTCCCGGTGGCAAGCACCAACGTGTCGTCGGCGTAACACGTTAGGCTGACACCGGGAGGCATCCCCTCCCGCAGGACGCTGTCGTACGCGAGGCTCCACAGCAACGGGCCCAACACCGAGCCCTGTGGAACCCCCCGCACGACGCTCCTGCGAATCATCCCGTACCGGCCAGGATATTCTATGCTCCTGTCGGAGAGATAGTCCCCGATCACCCTCCTAAGGTACGGAGGCACCTGGTGGAAGACCAGGGCCTCCGAAATTCTATCCCAGGGGACGGTGTTGAACGCGTTGGCGATATCCAAGGAGATCG
This sequence comes from Halictus rubicundus, assembly GCF_050948215.1. Taxonomy (NCBI): domain Eukaryota; kingdom Metazoa; phylum Arthropoda; class Insecta; order Hymenoptera; family Halictidae; genus Halictus; species Halictus rubicundus. The sequence continues at coordinate 1,086,949 of NW_027488600.1, read as the reverse complement.
CCAACGCAACACCGCCCCCCTCCGTACAGGCCCCCGAGAGAGCCCTCACCCGCCGAATTGCGTCGACGGTGGAGAGACCCCCCCGGAAGCCGAACTGCGCCTCGCTCAGATCGGGGACTCCTCCCCCCGACAGGTGCCGGACGAGGCGTCCAACGAGAACGCGCTCGAACAACTTCCCCGCCTCGTCCAGCAAGCAAATTGGCCGGTACCCGGAGGGCGAGTCCCGGGACTTGCCCGCCTTTGGAAGGAGGACCAGCCTGCCCGACTTCCATAGTGGGGGGAACACTCCCTCCCTCAGACAACTGTTGAACAGCCGCCTGAGTTCGGGAGCGAGCCCCCCCTCCAATGCCAAGACCAGCGCGCGGCCCGACACCCCGTCAGGACCCGGGGCCTTGCGGCCCACCCGACGGGCCCTGGTCACCGCCTCCCCGAGCTCGCCGGCTGACACCTCCCACTCCGCGGACCAGGAGAGAGGCTCCTGGCCCGGATGGAGGCGGCGTCGCTGTCCCCCCTCACGCGGGAAGAGAGACGTCACCACCTCCTCGAGTAAGGGAGGGTCCATCGATTCCGTCAGTGGGGGGGCCCACAACCCTAACCCTAACCCTAACCCTAACCCTAACCCTAACCCTAACCCTAACCCTAACCCTAACCCTAACCCTAACCCTAACCCTTTTTTTTTTTTTTTTTTTTTTTTTTTTTATCGTGAGGAAATGTTTTATACATACCCCGACTCCCTGGGGGAAGCCGGGGTTATGTGGGATTCTCTCCGGGGGGCGGAGCCCCCGGAGACTACCCACTAAAACCTCACGCCCACCTAAGCTACACGGGAGGTGCCTGGATCACGCGAGTACTCAACAGGACACCTCCCAGCTAATACATGCCACCCCAGGGGAGGGGTTAGCCTCCCCCACTGCCTACGCTATAAGACCCCGGGCGGAGGGACCCGCCCGGTGTCCCCATCCCTGGAGCCTTCGGATTGGGCTTCCCGAGCCCCAGCTCGGTCCACCCACAGCTCCCGGAGTCCTCGTGCCCCGCTCGGGGCCGATGTCCCGAAGGAACCAGCCCCGGCCAGAGCAAGAGGACGCCGCCACCGGAAGGAAGGGCCGTCGGAGGCGTGATCCGGCACGCCCCGACCCTTCCTTTCCCCGAACCCCCCACGGATCCCCCTCCCCAATCGGGGAGGGACGGACCGACACCCCCCTACATCGGGAAAATAACCCGGGGGTGTCGGCCTATCACGGGGGGAGCTATGCTCCCCCCCGGGGGCCCGGGTCAGCTCACGCCCCGGGCCCCCAAATTCGCCGCCCCCAGTGGTGGGGGCATAACAGGGCGCGGGGGAACTCCCCGCGCCAACCCCACTCCGCCCCCCACCACCGGGGGCACACGTTGACGCGGGGGAGACCCCCGCGCCCTCCCTACCCTCTCCGCCCCCCTACTGGGGGGCACACGTCGGCGCGGGGGTCGTCCCCGCGCCCAAATACGCCTCGCGGAGCCCGGGTCCCGTTCCCGGGCCCGCTCGGCGGCCTCCTTCTGCTTGATCACATCATCGCAGAAGGAGGCCACCGCCTTCCACGACCTCACGCTGTCGACCATGTGGTCGACCACGGTCGACAGCGAGAGGTCCCACCCTTCCACCGCGGCTCTAAGGACACGGCGCGGCTCGGCCCAAGCTGGGCACTCCTCCAGAGTGTGCCGCGCCGTGTCCACATCTTCGCCGCAGTGGTGGCACTGCGCAGTCGGCTCCCGCCCCATTCTGTGCAGGTACTCTCCGAAGCAACCGTGGCCGGAGAGCACCTGCGTGAGGCGGAAGGTCAACCTTCCCCGCCTCCTGCACCATATATGAAATATGGGCAGGAGGGCCCGGACAATCGGACGTGTGGAGGGCGTTAGCATCGCCCTCCACTCCGATAAACTTTCCGTCCGGGCCTGACGATTCTGGCCCTCGAGCTCCGACTCCTCCTCGCGCGTGAGATCCACCCCCGGCGGGCGGCGGAAGGAGCGGGCGATGTGGTATAACTTCGCCCGCTCCGCCGCCACCACAGTGAAGGGCGGAATCACGGCGAGGAGTCCCGCCGCCTCGGTGGAGATGGTGCGGTACCCCCGTATGACCCGCAGGGCCAGCCGCCGCCGCACTCTTTCTAAGAGTTTGCGGCTTGGCGTGCTGGCCCCGAGCGAGCGGTGCCATACGGGGGCCCCATACAGGGCTATAGACCGCACCACCTCCGTATAGAGGCGGCGCACTTTCAAATCCGGCCCCCCGACATTCGGCAGCAGCCGCGCCAATGCGGCTGCCGTCTTCTCTAGTCGGGGGGCGAGGAGCTCGAAGTGTTCTTCGAATCGCCAGCGGCCGTCTATGACCAGGCCCAGGTATCTCATCCTGGGCCCGATCTCGACGGAGGTTTCAGCGACGCGAATCCGGAGGTTCTGACCATGGGGTAGCCGCCGCGGCCGAGGCGATCCGTACATCCAGATCGCCTCGGTCTTTGCGGCGGCCACGGTCAACCCCATCCTCCGGATTCGCCCGACCACGCGGTCCAGGGCGGCCTCACACAGGTGCCTGGTTCTCCCCCAGTCCCCCCCCATGGCATATACCAGGGTGTCATCTGCGTAGCAGATGACACCCGTATCCGGGGGGAGGACAACCCGCAGCACCGCGTCGTAAGCCAAGTTCCACAGGAGCGGTCCGAGGACCGACCCCTGTGGAACGCCGCGGTGCGTCTCCCTCGTGTTCACGATGCTATACCGGCCGGTAAACATCACTTTCCTGCCGCGGAGGTAGTCACCGACCACCTTCCGGAGATAGGGGGGCACCTGGAAATACTCCATCGCCCCCACTATCTCCTTCCAGGGCAGGGCGTTGAAGGCGTTAGATATGTCTAACGACACCGCCAACAACGCCCCGCCCCGAGCGACAGCCCGTTCACGGAGGAGGCGCAGACGCTCCAGGGCGTCAATTGTGGAGCGCCCCCTCCGGAATCCATACTGGCTGTCGCTCAGGTCGGGACCACCCCGCGACAGGTGCTCGACGAGGCGGGCGGCAATTATCCTTTCGAACAGCTTGCCCGCCTCGTCGAGTAAACAAACCGGCCGGTATGCAGAGGGAGACTCTGCGGGTTTCCCCTCCTTTTGGAGGAGAACCAGGCACGCCTTTTTCCACTCCTTGGGGAAGACTCCCCGGCGCAGGCTCGCGTCCATGACGCTCCTGAACGCCGGGGCGAGGACCTCCATAGCTAAGGCCATTATACCACCGGGAACCCCATCGGGGCCAGGGGCCTTCTTGCCCCCGGCCCGGAGTTCCCGGACGGCCCGGTACAGCTCCCACTCGGTGACCCGGAATTCGTCCGACCACTCAATGGTCGGACCCGGGGCGCGTTCCCTCCTCCCCTCGTTCCCATCATCAGCGGGGAAGAGGGTACTCACTACGCGCCCCAGAAATTCCGGGTCTAGCCTCTCCGTGACCGGGGACGCCCAGGGGCGGAGCTTCCCAAGCACCGCCTTATACGGGCGTCCCCACGGATCGTCACGGAGGGTGAGCAGGAGCTCATCCCAGGCCTTGGCCTTAGCAGCGGCAATCGCACGCTTGAGGGCCACGGCCGCCGATCTGTACTCCCTGTACAGCTCGGCGACCCTCGGCTCCGCGTCGCCGCCCAGGAAATGGCGGCGACGGGCGCGGGTGTACTGGCGGCGGGCTCGGCCGGCCGAACTGCGAAGTTCGGCCAGCTCCCCCGACCACCAGTATACAGACTTTCTCGGGGGCTGAGCTCGGACCCGGGGCATCGCCACGTCGCAGATCATCTGCAACGTGCCCCGGATCCAAGTCGCCCCCTCATTTACCCCGCGCTCCCTGGCCGAAGGCCAGGCGGAGCCGATTATCACGGCCCTCAGGAGGTCCCCGTCCAGTCGTTTCAGCGCCCATCTGGGCGCTGACGGGGTGCCACGTCGGAGGGGCGTGTCCAATGGCGAGTCCGAGACCACAGCCACGTCCATCAGGACGTAGCTGTGGTCCGACAAGGTCTCTCCACTCCAGACCCGCCAATTGGACACACGGCGTGAGGCGGCGGCCGTCGCGAACGACACGTCAACAATCGACCAGCCGTTCCACCTCACGCACGTAGGCACGGAGCCCCGGTTTAATAACCGGAGCTCCATCCCCTCCGCCCAGTCTTCCAGGACTCCGCCTCGGGCGCTGGTCCCGGGGTTACCCCAGGTGGTGGACCTCGCATTGAGGTCCCCCAGGACCAGCACCGGACCGGCTATATATGGGGCTATCATTAGCCCCAGCCGGTCCAGGAACATCCCGAGTTCGGCGGAGTCACAACTGGGTGAGTTGTAGCACCCCACGACCAGAAGTCTTCCCCATTTAACCATAACCATCCCCCTGCCCCGTTCGACCACGGAGCAGGGGGGCACAGTCGCCGAGTGGCGACGCCACCACACCGCCACGGAGCCGTCCACGTCACCGGACCAGTGTGGATGGTCCGGGACTCTGTACGGCTCCGTACCCTAACCCTAACCCTAACCCTAACCCTAACCCTAACCCTAACCCTAACCCTAACCCTAACCCTAACCCTAACCCTAACCCTAACCCTAACCCTAACCCTAACCCTAACCCTAACCCTAACCCTAACCCTAACCCTAACCCTAACCCTAACCCTAACCCTAACCCTAACCCTAACCCTAACCCTAACCCTAACCCTAACCCTAACCCTAACCCTAACCCTAACCCTAACCCTAACCCTAACCCTAACCCTAACCCTAACCCTAACCCTAACCCTAACCCTAACCCTAACCCTAACCCTAACCCTAACCCTAACCCTAACCCTAACCCTAACCCTAACCCTAACCCTAACCCTAACCCTAACCCTAACCCTAACCCTAACCCTAACCCTAACCCTAACCCTAACCCTAACCCTAACCCTAACCCTAACCCTAACCCTAACCCTAACCCTAACCCTAACCCTAACCCTAACCCTAACCCTAACCCTAACCCTAACCCTAACCCTAACCCTAACCCTAACCCTAACCCTAACCCTAACCCTAACCCTAACCCTAACCCTATTTTTTTTTTTTTTTTTTTTTTTCCGAGGAGGTAATCACTATTACGGATACCCGACCCCTCCCGGGGGGGAGTGGGCCGGGTTATGTGGGACTCCTCGGCTGGTGGGTGCAATGCCGAGTATACCCACTAACTCCTCCCCGTCCGTCCCTAGGCTCCTGGGGGCACCCGTGGTCCGCGCGCGCATGTCTATCCGGTGTGCCCCCGCCTTAGCATTCCTCCCTGGGTGGGGGACGCGGCCTCCACCCTATCCTACTCTATCCGAAGGCGCCACGCAACGGACGACGTGAAGCCTTCCCCCCCATTTAGGCCGCCCGATGGACGTCCGGGCCCCCGCCCAAGACGTCCGACGGCCTCCGGGGACGCCATTGGCAACCGAGTATAAGGAGACCGTCGGTCCCCCGCCTCGAGATCACCAAGGGCGCCCCCGCCCGCGTTAAGGACGCCGCAACGGAGGCACGCCCCCGGGGCGTGCCCTGCGTCTCCTTCTCCCACCCCTTCGGCCGGGATCGTGATTTCGCTCACGACCCCGTTCCGCAGCCTCCTTCTGCAGCATTACCTGCTCACAGAAGGAGGCGAACCCTCTCCACGCCCCCTCGCTGCCCGCTGCCGCCGAGACGACAGCCGGAAGCGAGAGGTCGTGGCCCACTGCGCGCCGCAGAGCACGGCGCTCACCCGCCCACGCTGGACACTCCTCCAGAGTGTGCTGCGCCGTGTCCCGCGACTCGCCGCAGTGGTGACACGCCTCCTCGGCCTCCCGCCCGATGCGACACAGGTACACACCGAAGCAACCGTGCCCGGTCATCACCTGCGTCACTCGGTAGGAGACCCTATGCCCCATCCATCCCCTGTTCCACCGGTCGAACACGGGGAGGATGGCCCGAACGGCCCGCCTCCCTCCTTCCTCCGTCCCGTGAAGGCTTTCGCGCCATTCCCGGGCGGCGGCCCGCCGAGCGCGGCCCCTGTACTCCGCCACATCGAGCGCCACCTGATCCGGAGCCATCCCCCTCCGCTGGAGGTCCCTGGCGTACCCGTGTACGTCCGACAACACGCGGGCCTCCAGCTCGAGGGGGATAAGCCCCGACATCACCATCGCCGTCGCGTAAGAGATGGTGCGATACCCCCGCACGATGCCAATGGCCAGCCTGCGCTCGATTCGGCGCAGCAGTGCTCGCACACCGCTACGCCCCCCGGCCAAGACATCGTACGCCCACACAGGGGCTCCGTACAGGACTAAAACCCGCACCACCACCGCGAACAGGCGACGCACCCGTCCACAGGGTCCCCCGAGATTCGGGAGAAGACGACCGAGCGCAGCGGTCGCCCTCTCCGCCCGGGGCACTAGCGACTCGATGTGGCGGCAGAAACGCCACAGGCCGTCGAGCTCGAGTCCCAGGTACAACCCTAACCCTAACCCTAACCCTAACCCTAACCCTAACCCTAACCCTAACCCTAACCCTAACCCTAACCCTAACCCTAACCCTAACCCTAACCCTAACCCTTTTTTTTTTTTTTTTTTTTATCGTGAGGAAATGTTTTATACATACCCCGGCTCCCTGGGGGAAGCCGGGGTTATGTGGGATTCTCTCCGGGGGGTGGAGCCCCCGGAGACTACCCACTAAAACCTCACGCCCACCTAAGCTACATGGGAGGTGCCTGGATCACGCGAGTACTCAACAGGACACCTCCCAGCTAATACATGCCACCCCGGGGGAGGGGGTTAGCCTCCCCCACTGCCTACGCTATAAGACCCCGGGCGGAGGGACCCGCCCGGTGTCCCCATCCCTGGAGCCTTCGGATTGGGCTTCCCGAGCCCCAGCTCGGTCCACCCACAGCTCCCGGAGTCTTCGTGTCCCGCTCGGGGCCGGTATCCCGAAGGAACCAGCCCCGGCCGGGGCAAGAAGACGCCGCCACCGGAAGGAAGGGCCGTCGGAGGCGTGATCCGGCACGCCCCGACCCTTCCTCACCCAGTACCCCCCACGGATCCCCCTCCCCAATCGGGGAGGGACGGACCGACACCCCCCTACACCGGGAAACTAACCCGGGGGGTGCCGGCCTATCACGGGGGGAGCTATGCTCCCCCCCGGGGGCCCGGGTCAGCTCACACCCCGGGCCCCCGAGTTCACCGCCCCCAGTTGTGGGGGCATAACAGGGCGCGGGGAGACTCCCCGCGCCAGCCCCACTCCGCCCCCCACAACCGGGGGCACACGTTGACGCGGGGGAGACCCCCGCGCCCTCCCTACCCTCTCCGCCCCCATCCGGGGGGGCACACGTCGGCGCGGGGGTCGTCCCCGCGCCCACACCCTCCTCGCGGAGCCCGGGTCCCGCTCCCGGGCCCGCTCGGCGGCCTCCTTCTGGGTCATTACTACCTCACAGAAGGAGGCCACCGCATTCCACGACCCCTCGCTGTCGACCATGTGGTCGACCACGGTCGGCAGCGAGAGGTCCCACCCGCCCACTGCGTGTCTAAGGACACGGCGCGGCTCGGCCCAGGCCGGGCACTCCTCTAAGGTGTGCCGCGCCGTGTCCACATCCTCGTCGCAGTGGTGGCACTGCGTAGTCGGCTCCCGCCCCATTCTATGCAGGTACTCTCCGAAGCAACCGTGGCCGGAGAGCACCTGCGTGAGGCGGAAGGTCAACCTTCCCCGCCTCCCGCACCATATGTAAAATATGGGCAGGAGGGCCCGGACAATCGGACGTGTGGAGGGCGTTAGCAACGCCCTCCACTCCGATAAACTTTCCGTCCGGGCCTGGCGATTCTGGCCCTCGAGCTCCTCCTCCTCCTCGCGCGTGAGTTCCACCCCCGGCGGGCGGCGGAAGGAGCGGGCGATGTGGTATAGCTTCGCCCGCTCCGCCGCCACCACAGTGAAGGGTGGAATCACGGCGAGGAGTCCCGCCGCCTCGGTGGAGATGGTGCGGTACCCCCCGTATGACCCGCAAGGCCAGCCGCCGCCGCACTCTTTCGAAGAGTTTGCGGCTAGGCGTGCTGGCCTCGAGCGAGCGGTGCCATACGGGGGCCCCATACAGGGCTATAGACCGCACCACCTCCACATAGAGGCGGCGTACTTTCAAATCCGGCCCCCCGACATTCGGCAGCAGCCGCGCCAATGCGGCTGCCGTCCTCTCTAGTCGGGGGGCGAGGAGCTCGAAGTGTCCATCAAATCGCCAGCGGCCGTCTATGATCAGGCCCAGGTACCTCATCCTGGGCCCGATCGCGACGGAGGTTTCAGCGACACGAATCCGGAGATCTTGACCACGGGGTAGCCGCCACACCCGAGGCGAATACAACCAAATCGCCTCGGTTTTTGTGGCGGCCACGGTACCCTAACCCTAACCCTAACCCTAACCCTAACCCTAACCCTAACCCTAACCCTAACCCTAACCCTAACCCTAACCCTAACCCTAACCCTAACCCTAACCCTAACCCTAACCCTAACCCTAACCCTAACCCTAACCCTAACCCTAACCCTAACCCTAACCCTAACCCTAACCCTAACCCTAACCCTAACCCTAACCCTAACCCTAACCCTAACCCTAACCCTAACCCTAACCCTAACCCTAACCCTAACCCTAACCCTAACCCTAACCCTAACCCTAACCCTAACCCTAACCTAACCCTAACCCTAACCCTAACCCTAACCCTAACCCTAACCCTAACCCTAACCCTAACCCTAACCCTAACCCTAACCCTAACCCTAACCCTAACCCTAACCCTAACCCTAACCCTAACCCTAACCCTAACCCTAACCCTAACCCTAACCCTAACCCTAACCCTAACCCTAACCCTAACCCTAACCCTAACCCTAACCCTAACCCTAACCCTAACCCTAACCCTAACCCTAACCCTAACCCTAACCCTAACCCTAACCCTAACCCTAACCCTAACCCTAACCCTAACCCTAACCCTAACCCTAACCCTAACCCTAACCCTAACCCTAACCCTAACCCTAACCCTAACCCTAACCCTAACCCTAACCCTAACCCTAACCCTAACCCTAACCCTAACCCTAACCCTAACCCTAACCCTAACCCTAACCCTAACCCTAACCCTAACCCTAACCCTAACCCTAACCCTAACCCTAACCCTACCCTAACCCTAACCCTAACCCTAACCCTAACCCTAACCCTAACCCTAACCCTAACCCTAACCCTAACCCTAACCCTAACCCTAACCCTAACCCTAACCCTAACCCTAACCCTAACCCTAACCCTAACCCTAACCTAACCCTAACCCTAACCCTAACCCTAACCCTAACCCTAACCCTAACCCTAACCCTAACCCTAACCCTAACCCTAACCCTAACCCTAACCCTAACCCTAACCCTAACCCTAACCCTAACCCTAACCCTAACCCTAACCCTAACCCTAACCCTAACCCTAACCCTAACCCTAACCCTAACCCTAACCCTAACCCTAACCCTAACCCTAACCCTAACCCTAACCCTAACCCTAACCCTAACCCTAACCCTAACCCTAACCCTAACCCTAACCCTAACCCTAACCCTAACCCTAACCCTAACCCTAACCCTAACCCTAACCCTAACCCTAACCCTAACCCTAACCCTAACCCTAACCCTAACCCTAACCCTAACCCTAACCCTAACCCTAACCCTAACCCTAACCCTAACCCTAACCCTAACCCTAACCCTAACCCTAACCCTAACCCTAACCCTAACCCTAACCCTAACCCTAACCCTAACCCTAACCCTAACCCTAACCCTAACCCTAACCCTAACCCTAACCCTAACCCTAACCCTAACCCTAACCCTAACCCTAACCCTAACCCTAACCCTAACCCTAACCCTAACCCTAACCCTAACCCTAACCCTAACCCTAACCCTAACCCTAACCCTAACCCTAACCCTAACCCTAACCCTAACCCTAACCCTAACCCTAACCCTAACCCTAACCCTAACCCTAACCCTAACCCTAACCCTAACCCTAACCCTAACCCTAACCCTAACCCTAACCCTAACCCTAACCCTAACCCTAACCCTAACCCTAACCCTAACCCTAACCCTAACCCTAACCCTAACCCTAACCCTAACCCTAACCCTAACCCTAACCCTAACCCTAACCCTAACCCTAACCCTAACCCTAACCCTAACCCTAACCCTAACCCTAACCCTAACCCTAACCCTAACCCTAACCCTAACCCTAACCCTAACCCTAACCCTAACCCTAACCCTAACCCTATATTTTTTTTTTTTTTTTTTTTTTTTTTTTTTTCCGAGGAGGTAATCACTATTACGGATACCCGACCCCTCCCGGGGGGGAGTGGGCCGGGTTATGTGGGACTCCTCGGCTGGTGGGTGCAATGCCGAGTATACCCACTAACTCCTCCCCGTCCGTCCCTAGGCTCCTGGGGGCACCCGTGGTCCGCGCGCGCATGTCTATCCGGTGTGCCCCCGCCTTAGCATTCCTCCCTGGGTGGGGGACGCGGCCTCCACCCTATCCTACTCTATCCGAAGGCGCCACGCAACGGACGACGTGAAGCCTTCCCCCCCATTTAGGCCGCCCGATGGACGTCCGGGCCCCCGCCCGAGACGTCCGACGGCCTCCGGGGACGCCATTGGCAACCGAGTATAAGGAGACCGTCGGTCCCCCGCCTCGAGATCACCAAGGGCGCCCCCGCCCGCGTTAAGGACGCCGCAACGGAGGCACGCCCCCGGGGCGTGCCCTGCGTCTCCTTCTCCCACCCCTTCGGCCGGGATCGTGATTTCGCTCACGACCCCGTTCCGCAGCCTCCTTCTGCAGCATTACCTGCTCGCAGAAGGAGGCGAACCCTCTCCACGCCCCCTCGCCGCCCGCTGCCGCCGAGACGACAGCCGGAAGCGAGAGGTCATGGCCCACTGCGCGCCGCAGAGCACGGCGCTCACCCGCCCACGCTGGACACTCCTCCAGAGTGTGCTGCGCCGTGTCCCGCGACTCGCCGCAGTGGTGACACGCCTCCTCGGCCTCCCGCCCGATGCGACACAGGTACACACCGAAGCAACCGTGCCCGGTCATCACCTGCGTCACTCGGTAGGAGACCCTATGCCCCATCCATCCCCTGTTCCACCGGTCGAACACGGGGAGGATGGCCCGAACGGCCCGCCTCCCTCCTTCCTCCGTCCCGTGAAGGCTTTCGCGCCATTCCCGGGCGGCGGCCCGCCGAGCGCGGCCCCTGTACTCCGCCACATCGAGCGCCACCTGATCCGGAGCCATCCCCCTCCGCTGGAGGTCCCTGGCGTACCCGTGTACGTCCGACAACACGCGGGCCTCCAGCTCGAGGGGGATAAGCCCCGACATCACCATCGCCGTCGCGTAAGAGATGGTGCGATACCCCCGCACGATGCCAATGGCCAGCCTGCGCTCGATTCGGCGCAGCAGTGCTCGCACACCGCTACGCCCCCCGGCCAAGACATCGTACGCCCACACAGGGGCTCCGTACAGGACTAAAACCCGCACCACCACCGCGAACAGGCGACGCACCCGTCCACAGGGTCCCCCGAGGTTCGGGAGAAGACGACCGAGCGCAGCGGTCGCCCTCTCCGCCCGGGGCACTAGCGACTCGATGTGGCGGCAGAAACGCCACAGGCCGTCGAGCTCGAGTCCCAGGTACCGCATCTGGAACCCGACCTCGACCGCTCCCCCCCCCACGGCGATCCAGCACTGGGGAGGCGCCGCCAGCCGGGCCCGGTGGTAAAACCACATGGCCCTGGTCTTAGCGACGGACACCTCTAGGCCCAGAGACCGGATCGCGCGTACCGCGCGCCACGCGCCGCGCTCCGCCAGGCAGACGGCCTCCTTCGTATACCTCCCGGTGGCAAGCACCAACGTGTCGTCGGCGTAACACGTTAGGCTGACACCGGGAGGCATCCCCTCCCGCAGGACGCTGTCGTACGCGAGGTTCCACAGCAACGGGCCCAACACCGAGCCCTGTGGAACCCCCCGCACGACGCTCCTGCGAATCATCCCGTACCGGCCAGGATATTCTATGCTCCTGTCGGAGAGATAGTCCCCGATCACCCTCCTAAGGTACGGAGGCACCTGGTGGAAGACCAGGGCCTCCGAAATTCTATCCCAGGGGACGGTGTTGAACGCGTTGGCGATATCCAAGGAGATCGCCAACGCAACACCGCCCCCCCCCGTACAGGCCCCCGAGAGAGCCCTCACCCGCCGAATTGCGTCGACGGTGGAGAGACCCCCCCGGAAGCCGAACTGCGCCTCGCTCAGATCGGGGACTCCTCCCCCCGACAGGTGCCGGACGAGGCGTCCAACGAGAACGCGCTCGAACAACTTCCCCGCCTCGTCCAGCAAGCAAATTGGCCGGTACCCGGAGGGCGAGTCCCGGGACTTGCCCGCCTTTGGAAGGAGGACCAGCCTGCCCGACTTCCATAGTGGGGGGAACACTCCCTCCCTCAGACAACTGTTGAACAGCCGCCTGAGTTCGGGAGCGAGCCCCCCCTCCAATGCCAAGACCAACGCGCGGCCCGACACCCCGTCAGGACCCGGGGCCTTGCGGCCCACCCGACGGGCCCTGGTCACCGCCTCCCCGAGCTCGCCGGCTGACACCTCCCACTCCGCGGACCAGGAGAGAGGCTCCTGGCCCGGATGGAGGCGGTGTCGCTGTCCCCCCTCACGCGGGAAGAGAGACGTCACCACCTCCTCGAGTAAGGGAGGGTCCATCGATTCCGTCAGTGGGGGGGCCCACGCGCGCAGCTTGCTCATTACAAGCTTATACGGGCGCCCCCACGGATCCGCGTCCACCGTGCCGACGAGCTCCGACCACGCGTCCGCCTTGGCCTTCGCGATGGCCCTCCGGAGAGTCCCGAGCGCGGCTCGGTACTCCCCGTGGAGCCTCGCCTCCTCGTCGTCGCGCCTCCTGCGCGCTCGGCCATACTGGCGCCGCGCGGCATTGCAGGCACGCCGAAGCTCTGCAATGCCCGCGGACCACCAGTACGCCGCCCTTCTATGGTCGGACCGGCTCCGGGGCACCGCGGTGTCGCACACCGCCGTCATCACCTCCCGGAGCCGCTCCGCCCCGCGCGCCGGTGCCCCCCCAGCCGGCTGGGGCCCCCCCCACGTTACCGCGGCGACAGCGGCCCGGAACAGGTCCTCGTCCGCCCTGTTCCACGCCCATCGCGGCCGTCGGTCCACCTGGCCGTGCCGGGAATCCCGCGCGTAGAGGGCGGCGGGCCACACGTCCATGACTATGGGCGTGTGGTCAGAGGCCAGCTCTAGTTCTTCCGCCACCCTCCATCCCGACACTCGGCGCACGGCCGACGGCGTCCCCCATGTCAGATCGACAATAGAGACACCCTGCGGCCGCACGCACGTCGGCGTGGATCCCCGGTTAATCAACCGGAGATCCAGGCCGGACGCCCAGTCTAACACCTCGCTTCCCCTAGTGGTCGTCCTGGGACTCCCCCACGATACCGCGTGGGCATTGAAGTCTCCCAGGACGAGAACCGGACGGGCGCTGCACCGCGCGATGCAGCTACTCAGCCCGCCCAGGAACCCCCGAAAATGATCGAGGCCACGGTTCGGCGAGATATAAACTCCGACGACCGCGATGTCCCCCCACCGCACCGCCACGAATCCCTCGCCTCTCTCCAGAAGGGAGATCGACGGGGACCCGCGGCGGCCCTCCGCCACTATGGCGACGGAGCCGGCCTCGTCCCCCACCCAGAAGGGGTGATCGGGAACGGAGTACGGCTCCGCCGCCACTGCCAACCCAGTCCCCCGCTCGCGCACGGCCTGGACAAACAAGTCCTGGGCCGCACGCGAGTGGTTGAGGTTCGCCTGCAGAACCGGAATAGGCCTGAAAACAGCCTACCCTGACATTTGCTCTGCAGGCTCCCCCCCCTGGTGGGACTGGGCCCCCGGTGTAGTCGGCTGCTGCTGCGCGGGTGCAGCCGCCGACTTTTCCCCTCTTCCCTTCACCGCCGCGCGACCCCTCCTCGGAGCCGGGGCACACGCTTTGGCCCCGAACCTGTGGTTCGAGGGCCTCCCCAGATCCGCGCAGAGCGGGCATCTGGGGGCAGCCCCGCAGGCCGAGGCGCGGTGCTCGGTCGCACCGCACCGATAGCACCTCGCGCTCCTGTCGACCGTGCTTTTACAGGTCGACCGCGTGTGCCCCGTCTCCAAGCAGCGGAAGCACTGAAGGGGTCGCTCCCTCAGTGCCTCCACCCGCGCCGAGGACCAGCCGACCAGCAGCCGGCCCCCCGCCACCACCTTCCTGACGGCCGCGAGGGGGCCCTGGGCCCAACAGGAGCCCAGCACCCGCTCAGAGGCGGACCTCCGGATCTCTCCGACCCGGAACTCGGCCTCCGAGCACCCCCCCGCAGCCGCAAGTGCCGCCGCGACCTCCCTTGCGCTAACCGAGTCGTCCAGGCCAGCGACGCGCAACTCGCCTCGCTTGACGGCCTGGACGACTTTAACCCCAGTCCCTTGTAAGGCCTCAGAGACCCTCGTGGAGAGGGCCCGTGCCTTCTCTTGGCCCTCCGGGCCCTTTACCTCCAGGAGGATCCCCCCCGTCTTGGTCCTCCTGGGGAGCACCCCCGACTCAATCCCCAGCGCCTTGAGGTCTATTGCCTCTCTGGCCCTGGCGATCACTCCCGCGTAGGTGAGCTTACAGCTCTCGGGGATCGTGATCGCCACGGCCCCGGACTTGGGGGCGCGCCCCAGGGCAACAACCCTCCCACTTGACGGCTTCGCCGTGATCGCGCCGGCCCCCTTTCGCGTGCCGACCGCCGAACCCCCGGTCGCCGCCCTCCGTTTCGCCGAAGCAGCGGCCGCCAACTCGGCGGCGAGGGCTATGGCCGCCCTCTCCTCCGCCGCTGCCCGCCTCCTCTCCGCCTTCCTCGCGGACTTCGACTTCGCCACCGACCAGGAGGCTGGGTCGAACCCTAACCCTAACCCTAACCCTAACCCTAACCCTAACCCTAACCCTAACCCTAACCCTAACCCTAACCCTAACCCTAACCCTAACCCTAACCCTAACCCTAACCCTAACCCTAACCCTAACCCTAACCCTAACCCTAACCCTAACCCTAACCCTAACCCTAACCCTAACCCTAACCCTAACCCTTTTTTTTTTTTTTTTTTTTTTTTTTTTTTTTTTTTTTTATCGTGAGGAAATGTTTTATACATACCCCGACTCCCTGGGGGAAGCCGGGGTTATGTGGGATTCTCTCCGGGGGGCGGAGCCCCCGGAGACTACCCACTAAAACCTCACGCCCACCTAAGCTACACGGGAGGTGCCTGGATCACGCGAGTACTCAACAGGACACCTCCCAGCTATCATCATGCCCCGGGGGAGGGGTTAACCTCCCCCACTGCCTACGCTATAAGACCCCGGGCGGAGGGACCCGCCCGGTGTCCCCATCCCTGGAGCCTTCGGATTGAGCTTCCCGAGCCCCAGCTCGGTCCACCCACAGCTCCCGGAGTCTTCATGCCCCGTTCGGGGCCGGTATCCCGAAGGAACCAGCCCCGGCCGAGGCAGGAAGACGCCGCCACCGGAAGGAAGGGCCGTCGGAGGCGCGATCCGGCACGCCCCGACCCTTCCTCACCCAAATCCCCCCACGAATCCCCCTCCCCTAACGGGAGGGACGGACCGACACCCCCCCCAAACCGGGAAATTAACCCGGGGGGTGTCGGCCTATCACGGGGGGAGCTATGCTCCCCCCCGGGGGCCCGGGTCAGCTCACGCCCCGGGCCCCCAAATTCGCCGCCCCCAGTGGTGGGGGCATAACAGGGCGCGGGGGAACTCCCCGCGCCAACCCCACTCCACCCCCCACCACCGGGGGCACACGTTGACGCGGGGGAGACCCCCGCGCCCTCCCTACCCTCTCCGCCCCCCTACTGGGGGGCACACGTCGGCGCGGGGGTCGTCCCCGCGCCCAAATACGCCTCGCGGAGCCCGGGTCCCGTTCCCGGGCCCGCTCGGCGGCCTCCTTCTGCTCGATCACATCATCGCAGAAGGAGGCCACCGCCTTCCACGACCTCACGCTGTCGACCATGTGGTCGACCACGGTCGACAGCGAGAGGTCCCACCCTTCCACCGCGGCTCTAAGGACACGGCGCGGCTCGGCCCAAGCTGGGCACTCCTCCAGAGTGTGCCGCGCCGTGTCCACATCTTCGCCGCAGTGGTGGCACTGCGCAGTCGGCTCCCGCCCCATTCTGTGCAGGTACTCTCCGAAGCAACCGTGGCCGGAGAGCACCTGCGTGAGGCGGAAGGTCAACCTTCCCCGCCTCCTGCACCATATATGAAATATGGGCAGGAGGGCCCGGACAATCGGACGTGTGGAGGGCGTTAGCAGCGCCCTCCACTCCGATAAACTTTCCGTCCGGGCCTGGCGATTCTGGCCCTCGAGCTCCTCCTCCTCCTCGCGCGTGAGTTCCACCCCCGGCGGGCGGCGGAAGGAGCGGGCGATGTGGTATAGCCTCGCCCGCTCCGCCGCCACCACAGTGAAGGGTGGAATCACGGCGAGGAGTCCCGCCGCCTCGGTGGAGATGGTGCGGTACCCCCGTATGACCCGCAAGGCCAGCCGCCGCCGCACTCTTTCAAAGAGCTTGCGGCTGGGCGTGCTGGCCTCGAGCGAGCGGTGCCATACGGGGGCCCCATACAGGGCTATAGACCGCACCACCTCCACATAGAGGCGGCGTACTTTCAAATCCGGCCCCCCGACATTCGGCAGCAGCCGCGCCAATGCGGCTGCCGTCCTCTCTAGTCGGGGGGCGAGGAGCTCGAAGTGTCCATCAAATCGCCAGCGGCCGTCTATGATCAGGCCCAGGTACCTCATCCTGGGCCCGATCGCGACGGAGGTTTCAGCGACGCGAATCCGGAGATCTTGACCTCGGGGTAG
The DNA here is from genome assembly GCF_050948215.1 of Halictus rubicundus. Lineage (NCBI taxonomy): Eukaryota > Metazoa > Arthropoda > Insecta > Hymenoptera > Halictidae > Halictus > Halictus rubicundus. Next base: position 1,070,041 of record NW_027488600.1, on the reverse strand, counting down.
CCGCCACACCCGAGGCGAATATAACCATATCGCCTCGGTTTTTGTGGCGGCCACGGTCAACCCCATTCTCCGGATTCGCCCGACCACGCAGTCCAGGGCAGCCTCACCCAGGTGCCTGGCTCTCCTCCAGTCCTCCCCCTCGGCATAAACCAGGGTGTCATCTGCATAGCAGATGACACCCGTATCCGGGGGGAGGACAACCCGCAGCACCGCGTCGTACGCCAAGTTCCACAGGAGCGGTCCGAGGACCGACCCCTGTGGAACGCCGCGGTGCGTCTCCCTCGAGTGCACAGTACCGTACCGGCCGGTAAATACCACTTCTCTGTCGCGGAGATAGTCGCCGACCACCTCCCGGAGATAAGGGGGCACCTGGAAATAGTCCAGCGCCCCCATTATCTCCGACCAGGGCAGGGCGTTGAAAGCGTTGGAGATGTCCAACGACACCGCGATCAACACCCTGCCCCGAGCGACAGCCTGCTCACGGAGGAGGCGCAGACGCTCCAGGGCGTCTATAGTGGAGCGCCCCCTCCGGAACCCATACTGGCTGTCGCTCAGGTCGGGACCACCCCGCGACAGATGCTCGACGAGGCGGGCGGCAATTATCCTTTCGAATATCTTGCCCGCCTCGTCGAGTAAACAAACCGGCCGGTATGCAGAGGGAGACTCTGCGGGTTTCCCCTCCTTTTGGAGGAGAACCAGGCACGCCTCTTTCCACGCCGTGGGGAAGACTCCCCGGCGCAGGCTCGCGTCCATGACGCTCCTGAACGCCGGGGCGAGGACCTCCATAGCTAAGGCCATTACACCACCGGGAACCCCATCGGGGCCAGGGGCCTTCTTGCCCCCGGCCCGGAGCTCCCGGACGGCCTGGTACAGCTCCCACTCGGTGACCCGGAATTCGTCCGACCATTCAATGGCCGGACCCGGGGCGCGTTCCCTCCCCCCCTCACTCAGGGGGAAGAGGGTATCCACTACGCGCCCCAGAAGTTCCGGGTCTAACCGCTCCGTGACCGGGGACGCCCAGGGGCGGAGCTTCCCAAGCACCGCCTTATACGGGCGTCCCCACGGATCCTCACGGAGGGTGAGCAGGAGCTCATCCCAGGCCTTGGCCTTAGCAGCGGCAATCGCACGCTTGAGGGCCACGGCCGCCGATCTGTACTCCCTGTACAGCTCGGCGACCCTCGGCTCCGCGTCGCCGCCCAGAAAATGGCGGCGACGGGCGCGGGCATACTGGCGGCGGGCTCGGCCGGCCGAACCGCGGAGTTCGGCCAGCTCCCCCGACCACCAGTAAACTGACTTTCTCGGGGGCTGAGCTCGGACCCGGGGCATCGCCACGTCACAGATCATCTGTAACGTGCCCCGGATCCAAGCCGCCCCCTCGTCTGCCTCGCGCTCCCTGGCCGAAGGCCAGGCGGAGCCGATAATCACGGCCCTCAGGAGGTCCCCGTCCAGTCGTTTCAGCGCCCATCTGGGCGCTGACGGGGTGCCACGTCGGAGGGGCGTGTCCAATGGCGAGTCCGAGACCACAGCCACGTCCATCAGGACGTAGCTGTGGTCCGACAAGGTCTCTCCACTCCAGACCCGCCAATTGGACACACGGCGTGAGGCGGCGGCCGTCGCGAATGACACGTCCACTATGGACCAGCCATTCCACCTCACGCACGTAGGCACGGAGCCCCGGTTTAACAACCGGAGCTCCATCCCCTCCGCCCAGTCTTCCAGGACTCCGCCTCGGGCGTTGGTCCCGGGGTTACCCCAGGTGGAGGACCTCGCATTGAGGTCCCCCAGGACCAACACTGGACCGGCTATATACGGGGCTATCATAAGCCCCAGCCGGTCCAGGAACATCCCTAATTCGGCGGAGTCGTAACTGGGTGAGCTGTAGCACCCCACGACCAGAAATCTTCCCCACTTTACCATAACCATCCCCCTGCCCCGTTCGACCACGGAGCAGGGGGGCACAGTCGCCGAGTGGCGACGCCACCATATCGCCACGGAGCCGTCATCGTCCCCGGACCAGTGTGGGTGGTCCGGGACTCTGTACGGCTCCGTGGCGACGGCCAGGCCAACCCCCCACTCCTCCAGGCATTGGACCATTAGGTCCTGCGCCTGGCGGCAGTGGTTGAGGTTGGCCTGGAGTACCGGGAGAGGGGACCAGCGCGGAATATGGGCCATTAATTGGCCTTCGCGCTGGTCCCCTCCTTAGCCGCCGGTGCGGGTGGCGGGGGACCCTAACCCTAACCCTAACCCTAACCCTAACCCTAACCCTAACCCTAACCCTAACCCTAACCCTAACCCTAACCCTAACCCTAACCCTAACCCTAACCCTAACCCTAACCCTAACCCTAACCCTAACCCTAACCCTAACCCTAACCCTAACCCTAACCCTAACCCTAACCCTAACCCTAACCCTAACCCTAACCCTAACCCTAACCCTAACCCTAACCCTAACCCTAACCCTAACCCTAACCCTAACCCTAACCCTAACCCTAACCCTAACCCTAACCCTAACCCTAACCCTAACCCTAACCCTAACCCTAACCCTAACCCTAACCCTAACCCTAACCCTAACCCTAACCCTAACCCTAACCCTAACCCTAACCCTAACCCTAACCCTAACCCTAACCCTAACCCTAACCCTAACCCTAACCCTAACCCTAACCCTAACCCTAACCCTAACCCTAACCCTAACCCTAACCCTAACCCTAACCCTAACCCTATTTTTTTTTTTTTTTTTTTTTTTTTTTTTTTTTTTTTTTTTTTTTTCCGAGGAGGTAATCACTATTACGGATACCCGACCCCTCCCGGGGGGGAGTGGGCCGGGTTATGTGGGACTCCTCGGCTGGTGGGTGCAATGCCGAGTATACCCACTAACTCCTCCCCGTCCGTCCCTAGGCTCCTGGGGGCACCCGTGGTCCGCGCGCGCATGTCTATCCGGTGTGCCCCCGCCTTAGCATTCCTCCCTGGGTGGGGGACGCGGCCTCCACCCTATCCTACTCTATCCGAAGGCGCCACGCAACGGACGACGTGAAGCCTTCCCCCCCATTTAGGCCGCCCGATGGACGTCCGGGCCCCCGCCCGAGACGTCCGACGGCCTCCGGGGACGCCATTGGCAACCGAGTATAAGGAGACCGTCGGTCCCCCGCCTCGAGATCACCAAGGGCGCCCCCGCCCGCGTTAAGGACGCCGCAACGGAGGCACGCCCCCGGGGCGTGCCCTGCGTCTCCTTCTCCCACCCCTTCGGCCGGGATCGTGATTTCGCTCACGACCCCGTTCCGCAGCCTCCTTCTGCAGCATTACCTGCTCGCAGAAGGAGGCGAACCCTCTCCACGCCCCCTCGCCGCCCGCTGCCGCCGAGACGACAGCCGGAAGCGAGAGGTCATGGCCCACTGCGCGCCGCAGAGCACGGCGCTCACCCGCCCACGCTGGACACTCCTCCAGAGTGTGCTGCGCCGTGTCCCGCGACTCGCCGCAGTGGTGACACGCCTCCTCGGCCTCCCGCCCGATGCGACACAGGTACACACCGAAGCAACCGTGCCCGGTCATCACCTGCGTCACTCGGTAGGAGACCCTATGCCCCATCCATCCCCTGTTCCACCGGTCGAACACGGGGAGGATGGCCCGAACGGCCCGCCTCCCTCCTTCCTCCGTCCCGTGAAGGCTTTCGCGCCATTCCCGGGCGGCGGCCCGCCGAGCGCGGCCCCTGTACTCCGCCACATCGAGCGCCACCTGATCCGGAGCCATCCCCCTCCGCTGGAGGTCCCTGGCGTACCCGTGTACGTCCGACAACACGCGGGCCTCCAGCTCGAGGGGGATAAGCCCCGACATCACCATCGCCGTCGCGTAAGAGATGGTGCGATACCCCCGCACGATGCCAATGGCCAGCCTGCGCTCGATTCGGCGCAGCAGTGCTCGCACACCGCTACGCCCCCCGGCCAAGACATCGTACGCCCACACAGGGGCTCCGTACAGGACTAAAACCCGCACCACCACCGCGAACAGGCGACGCACCCGTCCACAGGGTCCCCCGAGGTTCGGGAGAAGACGACCGAGCGCAGCGGTCGCCCTCTCCGCCCGGGGCACTAGCGACTCGATGTGGCGGCAGAAACGCCACAGGCCGTCGAGCTCGAGTCCCAGGTACCGCATCTGGAACCCGACCTCGACCGCTCCCCCCCCCACGGCGATCCAGCACTGGGGAGGCGCCGCCAGCCGGGCCCGGTGGTAAAACCACATGGCCCTGGTCTTAGCGACGGACACCTCTAGGCCCAGAGACCGGATCGCGCGTACCGCGCGCCACGCGCCGCGCTCCGCCAGGCAGACGGCCTCCTTCGTATACCTCCCGGTGGCAAGCACCAACGTGTCGTCGGCGTAACACGTTAGGCTGACACCGGGAGGCATCCCCTCCCGCAGGACGCTGTCGTACGCGAGGTTCCACAGCAACGGGCCCAACACCGAGCCCTGTGGAACCCCCCGCACGACGCTCCTGCGAATCATCCCGTACCGGCCAGGATATTCTATGCTCCTGTCGGAGAGATAGTCCCCGATCACCCTCCTAAGGTACGGAGGCACCTGGTGGAAGACCAGGGCCTCCGAAATTCTATCCCAGGGGACGGTGTTGAACGCGTTGGCGATATCCAAGGAGATCGCCAACGCAACACCGCCCCCCTCCGTACAGGCCCCCGAGAGAGCCCTCACCCGCCGAATTGCGTCGACGGTGGAGAGACCCCCCCGGAAGCCGAACTGCGCCTCGCTCAGATCGGGGACTCCTCCCCCCGACAGGTGCCGGACGAGGCGTCCAACGAGAACGCGCTCGAACAACTTCCCCGCCTCGTCCAGCAAGCAAATTGGCCGGTACCCGGAGGGCGAGTCCCGGGACTTGCCCGCCTTTGGAAGGAGGACCAGCCTGCCCGACTTCCATAGTGGGGGGAACACTCCCTCCCTCAGACAACTGTTGAACAGCCGCCTGAGTTCGGGAGCGAGCCCCCCCTCCAATGCCAAGACCAACGCGCGGCCCGACACCCCGTCAGGACCCGGGGCCTTGCGGCCCACCCGACGGGCCCTGGTCACCGCCTCCCCGAGCTCGCCGGCTGACACCTCCCACTCCGCGGACCAGGAGAGAGGCTCCTGGCCCGGATGGAGGCGGTGTCGCTGTCCCCCCTCACGCGGGAAGAGAGACGTCACCACCTCCTCGAGTAAGGGAGGGTCCATCGATTCCGTCAGTGGGGGGGCCCACGCGCGCAGCTTGCTCATTACAAGCTTATACGGGCGCCCCCACGGATCCGCGTCCACCGTGCCGACGAGCTCCGACCACGCGTCCGCCTTGGCCTTCGCGATGGCCCTCCGGAGAGTCCCGAGCGCGGCTCGGTACTCCCCGTGGAGCCTCGCCTCCTCGTCGTCGCGCCTCCTGCGCGCTCGGCCATACTGGCGCCGCGCGGCATTGCAGGCACGCCGAAGCTCTGCAATGCCCGCGGACCACCAGTACGCCGCCCTTCTATGGTCGGACCGGCTCCGGGGCACCGCGGTGTCGCACACCGCCGTCATCACCTCCCGGAGCCGCTCCGCCCCGCGCGCCGGTGCCCCCCCAGCCGGCTGGGGCCCCCCCCACGTTACCGCGGCGACAGCGGCCCGGAACAGGTCCTCGTCCGCCCTGTTCCACGCCCATCGCGGCCGTCGGTCCACCTGGCCGTGCCGGGAATCCCGCGCGTAGAGGGCGGCGGGCCACACGTCCATGACTATGGGCGTGTGGTCAGAGGCCAGCTCTAGTTCTTCCGCCACCCTCCATCCCGACACTCGGCGCACGGCCGACGGCGTCCCCCATGTCAGATCGACAATAGAGACACCCTGCGGCCGCACGCACGTCGGCGTGGATCCCCGGTTAATCAACCGGAGATCCAGGCCGGACGCCCAGTCTAACACCTCGCTTCCCCTAGTGGTCGTCCTGGGACTCCCCCACGATACCGCGTGGGCATTGAAGTCTCCCAGGACGAGAACCGGACGGGCGCTGCACCGCGCGATGCAGCTACTCAGCCCGCCCAGGAACCCCCGAAAATGATCGAGGCCACGGTTCGGCGAGATATAAACTCCGACGACCGCGATGTCCCCCCACCGCACCGCCACGAATCCCTCGCCTCTCTCCAGAAGGGAGATCGACGGGGACCCGCGGCGGCCCTCCGCCACTATGGCGACGGAGCCGGCCTCGTCCCCCACCCAGAAGGGGTGATCGGGAACGGAGTACGGCTCCGCCGCCACTGCCAACCCAGTCCCCCGCTCGCGCACGGCCTGGACAAACAAGTCCTGGGCCGCACGCGAGTGGTTGAGGTTCGCCTGCAGAACCGGAATAGGCCTGAAAACAGCCTACCCTGACATTTGCTCTGCAGGCTCCCCCCCCTGGTGGGACTGGGCCCCCGGTGTAGTCGGCTGCTGCTGCGCGGGTGCAGCCGCCGACTTTTCCCCTCTTCCCTTCACCGCCGCGCGACCCCTCCTCGGAGCCGGGGCACACGCTTTGGCCCCGAACCTGTGGTTCGAGGGCCTCCCCAGATCCGCGCAGAGCGGGCATCTGGGGGCAGCCCCGCAGGCCGAGGCGCGGTGCTCGGTCGCACCGCACCGATAGCACCTCGCGCTCCTGTCGACCGTGCTTTTACAGGTCGACCGCGTGTGCCCCGTCTCCAAGCAGCGGAAGCACTGAAGGGGTCGCTCCCTCAGTGCCTCCACCCGCGCCGAGGACCAGCCGACCAGCAGCCGGCCCCCCGCCACCACCTTCCTGACGGCCGCGAGGGGGCCCTGGGCCCAACAGGAGCCCAGCACCCGCTCAGAGGCGGACCTCCGGATCTCTCCGACCCGGAACTCGGCCTCCGAGCACCCCCCCGCAGCCGCAAGTGCCGCCGCGACCTCCCTTGCGCTAACCGAGTCGTCCAGGCCAGCGACGCGCAACTCGCCTCGCTTGACGGCCTGGACGACTTTAACCCCAGTCCCTTGTAAGGCCTCAGAGACCCTCGTGGAGAGGGCCCGTGCCTTCTCTTGGCCCTCCGGGCCCTTTACCTCCAGGAGGATCCCCCCCGTCTTGGTCCTCCTGGGGAGCACCCCCGACTCAATCCCCAGCGCCTTGAGGTCTATTGCCTCTCTGGCCCTGGCGATCACTCCCGCGTAGGTGAGCTTACAGCTCTCGGGGATCGTGATCGCCACGGCCCCGGACTTGGGGGCGCGCCCCAGGGCAACAACCCTCCCACTTGACGGCTTCGCCGTGATCGCGCCGGCCCCCTTTCGCGTGCCGACCGCCGAACCCCCGGTCGCCGTCCTCCGTTTCGCCGAAGCAGCGGCCGCCAACTCGGCGGCGAGGGCTATGGCCGCCCTCTCCTCCGCCGCTGCCCGCCTCCTCTCCGCCTTCCTCGCGGACTTCGACTTCGCCACCGACCAGGAGGCTGGGTCGACCGGCGGCGGGATGTCCACGGGTGGCACCACCCCGGCGCTGGACACCACCACCGGCCCAGTCCTCTTGGTTTCGACCACCGCCGGCGGAGAAGCCACCGGCGGGGCATCGCGCGTCCCTCCCCCCCTGCCCTGGAGAGCCGGAACCATCCCGGCCAGGATTGCCCGGAAACGATTCTCCATTCTCGTTTCCAGCTCGGCATTCCTGGCCGCCACCATCGCGTCGACGCGGAGGAGAAGGGCTTGAGGGTCCAGTACCCCCGCCCCCTCCGCCGCCCGCGTCGCCGCTTCCGCCGCCGGTCCCGTCCCCGCGGTCCCGCCTGAGGAGGCGGAGGGTACCGCCCCAGGGGCCGTCTTTCCCGCGACCGCCCGCTTCTCCGCCTCCGCGACGCGAAGCCTCGCCCGGAGGTCCTGTACCTCCTTGGCGAGGGCCTCGGTCTGTTGGCGGAGACGGGCGACCTCCTGGCTATTGCCCCACGCCGTGCCAGTGTATGCCCGCTGCACCAGCGTAGTGCAATAGGCCCTGGCCAGCGCGGAGCAATCTCTGAGCTCCTTGGCAAAATTGCCCTTGAGGCCCCTGGAGACGGTGGAGACGCCCTCCACACGTCTCATCGCGTCCTCCACCTCCTCCGCCAGCTGCGCCGTCGGCAGCTTCCCCGCGGACTCCATTAGCTCCGCGATTTTGTGGAGCTGGCCCCTCTCGGCGCGGTCGCTGAGCACCTGCTCAGCACCCGCCCCCGAGGAGCCCTCCTCAGGGGTCCCCCCGACGACCCTCCCGCTGCGCGTCTGCAGCCCCCCTCCTGCCACGGACGGCTCCAGCCGGGGCCGCTTCCCCGTCGGAGCTCCGTCCGCCCCCCGCATCTCGGCTCCCGCGCGCGACACGCCCGCGTCCGAATCTCCCGAAATCTGTGATGACGTTTCCGTCACCACAGCTTCGCTGGTAGTATTTACCTCCGAAGGGGCCCAGTGGTCCACCACCTTCGGCTCGCAGTCGTTGGATAACGACGCGCTGTGGCCTGCTCGCCCACCAACAGTCGCGCCGGTACTGGGGTATCCCTCCCCTGCACCGTAAACTAAACTCTTTTCCTTTGTGCCGTCCATGTCAATTTTGTGAACCACCCAGCCTTGCCCTGGTCCGTCACCGAAAATCCCGTCCCAACTCGGCAGTTTTCGCCCCTCCGTGCGAACCTTACCGGCAAGGGTGCCCCTACCAGGATCCGAAGATCCCGCCGGCATTGCCTCGCACATCGTCGAGGCTACTTCCTGCCGCGTACCCCCCGCTCCGTTAGCCACCCACAGTCGTGAGTGCCCAGGGACCACCGCGAGGAGGTGGAGCGTGGAGGATTTTAGGAATATGACCGCCACCACTGTGGCATACCTAGCAGTGGATCCGAGTCACCACTGCCAAGCCCATATCCCCTAGGTCCCCAACCCTAACCCTAACCCTAACCCTAACCCTAACCCTAACCCTAACCCTAACCCTAACCCTAACCCTAACCCTAACCCTAACCCTAACCCTAACCCTAACCCTAACCCTAACCCTAACCCTAACCCTAACCCTAACCCTAACCCTAACCCTAACCCTAACCCTAACCCTAACCCTAACCCTAACCCTAACCCTAACCCTAACCCTAACCCTAACCCTAACCCTTTTTTTTTTTTTTTTTTTTAACGTGAGGAAATGTTTTATACATACCCCGACTCCCTGGGGGAAGCCGGGGTTATGTGGGATTCTCTCCGGGGGCGGAGCCCCCGGAGACTACCCACTAAAACCTCACGCCCACCTAAGCTACACGGGAGGTGCCTGGATCACGCGAGTACTCAACAGGACACCTCCCAGCTATCATCATGCCCCGGGGGAGGGGTTAACCTCCCCCACTGCCTACGCTATAAGACCCCGGGCGGAGGGACCCGCCCGGTGTCCCCATCCCTGGAGCCTTCGGATTGGGCTTCCCGAGCCCCAGCTCGGTCCACCCACAGCTCCCGGAGTCTTCGTGTCCCGCTCGGGGCCGGTATCCCGAAGGAACCAGCCCCGGCCGGGGCAAGAAGACGCCGCCACCGGAAGGAAGGGCCGTCGGAGGCGTGATCCGGCACGCCCCGACCCTTCCTCACCCAAAACCCCCCACGGATCCCCCTCCCCAATCGGGGAGGGACGGACCGACACCCCCCTACACCGGGAAACTAACCCGGGGGGTGTCGGCCTATCACGGGGGGAGCTATGCTCCCCCCCGGGGGCCCGGGTCAGCTCACACCCCGGGCCCCCGAGTTCACCGCCCCCAGTTGTGGGGGCATAACAGGGCGCGGGGAGACTCCCCGCGCCAGCCCCACTCCGCCCCCCACAACCGGGGGCACGCGTTGGCGCGGGGGAGACCCCCGCGCCCTCCCTACCCTCTCCGCCCCCCTCCGGGGGGGCACACGTCGGCGCGGGGGTCGTCCCCGCGCCCACACCCTCCTCGCGGAGCCCGGGTCCCGTTCCCGGGCCCGCTCGGCGGCCTCCTTCTGCTTCATAACATCCTCGCAGAAGGAGGCCACCGCCTTCCACGACCCCACGCTGCCGACCATGTGGTCGACCACGGTCGGCAGCGCGAGGTCCCACCCTCCCACTGCGGCTCGCAGGACACGGCGCGGCCCGGCCCAAGCAGGGCACTCCTCCATGGTATGCCGCGCCGTGTCCACATCTTCGCCGCAGTGGTGGCACTGCGCAGTCGGCTCCCACCCCATTCTGTGCAGGTACTCTCCGAAGCAACCGTGGCCGGAGAGCACCTGCGTGAGGCGGAAGGTCAACCTTCCCCGCCTCCCGCACCATATGTAAAATATGGGCAGGAGGGCCCGGACAATCGGACGTGTGGAGGGCGTTAGCAACGCCCTCCACTCCGATAAACTTTCCGTCCGGGCCTGGCGATTTTGGCCCTCGAGCTCCTCCTCCTCCTCGCGCGTGAGTTCCACCCCCGGCGGGCGGCGGAAGGAGCGGGCGATGTGGTATAGCTTCGCCCGCTCCGCCGCCACCACAGTGAAGGGTGGAATCACGGCGAGGAGTCCCGCCGCCTCGGTGGAGATGGTGCGGTACCCCCGTATGACCCGCAAGGCCAGCCGCCGCCGCACTCTTTCTAGGAGTTTGCGGCTTGGCGTGCTGGCCCTGAGCGAGCGGTGCCATACGGGGGCCCCATACAGGGCTATAGACCGCACCACCTCCGTATAGAGGCGGCGCACTTTCAAATCCGGCCCCCCGACATTCGGCAGCAGCCGCGCCAATGCGGCTGCCGTCTTCTCTAGTCGGGGGGCGAGGAGCTCGAAGTGTTCTTCGAATCGCCAGCGGCCGTCTATGACCAGGCCCAGGTATCTCATCCTGGGCCCGATCTCGACGGAGGTTTCAGCGACGCGAATCCGGAGGTTCTGACCATGGGGCAGCCGCCGCGGCCGAGGCGATCCGTACATCCAGATCGCCTCGGTCTTTGCGGCGGCCACGGTCAACCCCATCCCCCGGATTCGCCCGACCACGCGGTCCAGGGCGGCCTCACACAGGTGCCCGGTTCTCCCCCAGTCCCCCCCCATGGCATATACCAGGGTGTCATCTGCGTAGCAGATGACACCCGTATCCGGGGGGAGGACAACCCGCAGCACCGCGTCGTAAGCCAAGTTCCACAGGAGCGGTCCGAGGACCGACCCCTGTGGAACGCCGCGGTGCGTCTCCCTCGTGTTCACGATGCTATACCGACCGGTAAACATCACCTTCCTGCCGCGGAGGTAGTCACCGACCACCTTCCGGAGATAGGGGGGCACCTGGAAGTACTCCATCGCCCCCACTATCTCCTTCCAGGGCAGGGCGTTGAAGGCGTTAGATATGTCTAACGACACCGCCAACAACGCCCCGCCCCGAGCGACAGCCCGTTCACGGAGGAGGCGCAGACGCTCCAGGGCGTCAATTGTGGAGCGCCCCCTCCGGAATCCATACTGGCTGTCGCTCAGGTCGGGACCACCCCGCGACAGGTGCTCGACGAGGCGGGCGGCAATTATCCTTTCGAATATCTTGCCCGCCTCGTCGAGTAAACAAACCGGCCGGTATGCAGAGGGAGACTCTGCGGGTTTCCCCTCCTTTTGGAGGAGAACCAGGCACGCCTTTTTCCACTCGTTGGGGAAGACTCCCCGGCGCAGGCTCGCGTCCATGACGCTCCTGAACGCCGGGGCGAGGACCTCCATAGCTAAGGCCATTATACCACCGGGAACCCCATCGGGGCCAGGGGCTTTCTTCCCCCCGGCCCGGAGTTCCCGGACGGCCCGGTACAGCTCCCACTCGGTGACCCGGAATTCGTCCGACCACTCAATGGTCGGACCCGGGGCGCGTTCCCTCCTCCCGTCGTTCCCATCATCAGCGGGGAAGAGGGTACTCACTACGCGCCCCAGAAATTCCGGGTCTAGCCTCTCCGTGACCGGGGACGCCCAGGGGCGGAGCTTCCCAAGCACCGCCTTATACGGGCGTCCCCACGGATCGTCACGGAGGGTGAGCAGGAGCTCATCCCAGGCCTTGGCCTTAGCAGCGGCAATCGCACGCTTGAGGGCCACGGCCGCCGATCTGTACTCCCTGTACAGCTCGGCGACCCTCGGCTCCGCGTCGCCGCCCAGGAAATGGCGGCGACGGGCGCGGGTGTACTGGCGGCGGGCTCGGCCGGCCGAACTGCGAAGTTCGGCCAGCTCCCCCGACCACCAGTATACAGACTTTCTCGGGGGCTGAGCTCGGACCCGGGGCATCGCCACGTCGCAGATCATCTGCAACGTGCCCCGGATCCAAGTCGCCCCCTCATTTACCCCGCGCTCCCTGGCCGAAGGCCAGGCGGAGCCGATTATCACGGCCCTCAGGAGGTCCCCGTCCAGTCGTTTCAGCGCCCATCTGGGCGCTGACGGGGTGCCACGTCGGAGGGGCGTGTCCAATGGCGAGTCCGAGACCACAGCTACGTCCATCAGGACGTAGCTGTGGTCAGACAGGGTCTCTCCATCCCAGACCCGCCAGTTGGACACACGGCGTGAGGCGGCGGCCGTCGCGAACGACACGTCAACAATCGACCAGCCGTTCCACCTCACGCACGTAGGCACGGAGCCCCGGTTTAATAACCGGAGCTCCATCCCCTCCGCCCAGTCTTCCAGGACTCCGCCTCGGGCGCTGGTCCCGGGGTTACCCCAGGTGGTGGACCTCGCATTGAGGTCCCCCAGGACCAGCACCGGACCGGCTATATATGGGGCTATCATTAGCCCCAGCCGGTCCAGAAACATCCCGAGTTCGGCGGAGTCACAACTGGGTGAGTTGTAGCACCCCACGACCAGAAGTCTTCCCCATTTAAACCATAACCATCCCCCTGCCCCGTTCGACCACGGAGCAGGGGGCACAGTCGCCGAGTGGCGACGCCACCACACCGCCACGGAGCCGTCAGCGTCACCGGACCAGTGTGGATGGTCCGGGACTCTGTACGGCTCCGTGGCGACGGCCAGGCCAACCCCCCACTCCTCCAGGCACTGGACCATCAGGTCCTGCGCCCGGCAGCAGTGGTTGAGTTGCCTGGACTACCAACTGGGGGGGACCGGCTGGACGTGGCCATTAATTGGCTTCAGCCGGTCTCCCCTTTTCAGCCACCGACGAGGGTGGCGGGGGGCCTGGGACCCCCTCCCCGCTGGGGACTTGCCTCCACCTCCATCTCCACTGTCTCAGTGGAGGTGGTGGGGGCGGCTACTGCCTCCCCGGCAGTCCCCTTTCGTCGCGCTTTGGGGGGGGCGCCACACCGCCCCCCTTTGCGCCCTTCTTCTGTTTGGGAGGCGGGGAGCACGCTTTGCTCCCGCCTTGTGTCCCGCCGGTCTCCCCACGGCCGCACACACCACGCAGTGCGGGGTGGCTTTGCAGTCCACCGCCCGGTGGGATGCATCCCCGCAGCGGTAGCAATGACCGCTGCGGTCGACCGCTGCTGTGCATCGCTGCCGTACGTGGCCTAAGGCCAGGCAGCGAAAGCACTGCAGCGGTCGTGGAGCAAGGACCACCACCTGGGCGGTGGACCACCCAACGCGAACCTTGCCGGCCTTCTCGATGGCTACCGCGGCCACGGCCGGGCACTGCACCCAAACCGTGCCGAGTCCGTTGGGCGGAGCCTTCAGCTCCCCCACCCTCACGGACCTCGGCGGCGCAGCCCCCGGCCTTCGCCACCGCCTCCGTTACCTCCTGGGGGGTCACCGACACCTCCAGGCCCGTGAGGCGGAATTCCGCCTTCTTCACGGGCCTGGAGACCCTAACCTCCATCCCCCCCCAGGACGGCAGCCATCTTGGCCGCCAAGGCGTCGGCCTTGGGGCCCCCGTCGGCACCAGGGACCTCGATTATGAGGCCCCCGGTGACCGCACGCTTCCAATTAAGGGCCCCAATGCCCAGGGCGTCGAGGTCGACGCCCTGGCGGGCCCTTCTAATGGCCTCCTCGTAGGAGGCCTTGCTCCCCTCCGGGACGGTGATCGTCACCCGCCGCTGACCGGGGGGGAGCCTTAATCTTGGCCGCCGCCTTCCCCGCCTTTCGAGGCGGGGGCAACGGCCTTCCCCTTCTTGGTGGCGCCCGCCGGCGCCTTGGCCGCGGCGGCCGCAGCATTGGCCACGGCGGCGACAGCCTTAGCCGCAGCCTTGGCCCTCCTCCCCACGACCTCTGCCCAGATCTCCTCCTTCGGGAGACCTGGCTTCGGTGCGGGGGGCGGCGCCGGACGGGTCACCGAAGGCTGGGGGATCTCCCCAGCCTTCTTACCCTTCTTCTTCCTTTTTCTTCTGCCCCGAAGGGGCAGGGGCCGGCGTCGGCGGCGCAGGCGCCGGTGGCGCAGGCGCAGGCGCAGGCGCAGGCGGGGCCAGCGGTCCGCGAGGCGATGGGCGAGGGGGCCCACGTGCCCCCGCCGCCGGGGCAACGGCCCCGACCGCCCGCCGGAGCTCCACCCCGCATTTCCTGCCGGATGGAGCTAAGCCCGGCCTCCATGAGCGCCCGCATCTGGACCATTAGGTCCGACGCGGGCGCCGCGGCATCCCCGACGACAGCAGGCGCCGGTGCCGGCAGGGGGGGAGCGTCACGCAGCCGCTTGACAGCCATCAATTCCCCTCTGATGGCTTCGAGGGAGTCGCGGGTCTCCCGCAACTCCCTCTCAAGGGCCGCGCAGCGCTCCCGTAGGAGGCCGGACTCGCGATCCGCGGGGGTAGAGGTGCCAGAGACAACCGCAGGGATTCCCACCGGGAAGCCCCTGCGGTCGATTTCATTGGCGACCTCCTCTATCAGGTCGGAGGAGTCGCGGAAACCTTTGACGTAGGTTCCCTTGAGGTTCCGACTCCTCTCGGCCATCTCGCGGTTCTCCCGGGCCAACCCCACGAGGAGAGCTGTTAGCTCCCCGGGGAGCATACCCCTCACCTCCACGCAGGGGAGCCGGGAGAAGGTGACTTCCCCGTCTAGCCTGTCCCGCTTATCCGACGGGGTCGGCGACGCTCTCCCCGGAATCGGGGTGAACGGGCGTTTAGTGCCCGCACCGCTGGTGGAGGGGACGGCCGACCCGGCCGACGTGACCGATCTGGCCGACGTCACCGACACTCGGTCCTCCTCTCCTGTGGGTCCGTCGTGCCCCAGAGTCCCCCTCCTCGGCCGGAGCTTCGGACGGTCGACCGGGGCCGGTGGTCCCATAACCTGTGATGGCACAGGTGCCACCACAGCTCCCCCCTCAACCACTCCGGGTGTGGTACACCCCTCCTTACCCTCTATGTTTTTTTGTAAAGATTCCATGATTGATCCCACGAGTGTGGCGGGAAATAAGGTCCACCCGGCAGAGCCCCCACTACCCGGGTAAGGCTATGTACACACTGGAGGCGCCAGGTATCCAGTGGAGGTTGGTGCGCTCGCGACTGGTGTACCCCACCAGCCACGCCCTGTTGCCAGGGCGTACCCTCTCACCGCGCACCGAAGCTTAGGGTTGGGGATTTTTTATAGAGGTTATCATCCTCGCGGCCCGGCCGGTTAAGGCAAGACCACCGTTCCGGTAAAACATGACCACCGGTTTACGGCAAGGGCCCTGCGGCACCTCCCGGTCGTTATCGCAGGACCCCAATCCGCGGTTTTTCATCCCTCCGTGTGAGCCTTACCGGCAAGGGAGGCCCTGCCAGGATCCGAAGATCCCGCCGGCAATCGCCTCACACATCATTGACTACTTCCCGCGAATACCCCTCGCTCCGTTAGCAACACACAACTATGTGTGTTCCCAGGGACCACCACGAGGAGGTGAGCGTAGAGGAATTTTAGGATATGACCACCACCACTGTGGTATACCTAGCAGTGGATCCGAATCACCACTACTAAGCCCATATCCCCCTTGGTCCCCCAACCCTAACCCTAACCCTAACCCTAACCCTAACCCTAACCCCCCTAACCCTAACCCTAACCCTAACCCTAACCCTAACCCTAACCCTAACCCCTAACCCTAACCCTAACCCTAACCCTAACCCTAACCCTAACCCTAACCCTAACCCTAACCCTAACCCTAACCCTAACCCTTTTTTTTTTTTTTTTTTTTTTTTTTTTTTTTTTTTTTATCGTGAGGAAATGTTTTATACATACCCCGACTCCCTGGGGGAAGCCGGGGTTATGTGGGATTCTCTCCGGGGGGCGGAGCCCCCGGAGACTACCCACTAAAACCTCACGCCCACCTAAGCTACACGGGAGGTGCCTGGATCACGCGAGTACTCAACAGGACACCTCCCAGCTATCATCATGCCCCGGGGGAGGGGTTAACCTCCCCCACTGCCTACGCTATAAGACCCCGGGCGGAGGGACCCGCCCGGTGTCCCCATCCCTGGAGCCTTCGGATTGGGCTTCCGAGCCCCAGCTCGGTCCACCCCACAGCTCCCGGAGTCTTCATGCCCCGCTCGGGGCCGGTATCCCGAAGGAACCAGCCCCGGCCGAGGCAGGAAGGACGCCGCCACCGGAAGGAAGGGGCCGTCGGAGGCGCGATCCGGCACGCCCCGACCCTTCCTCACCCCAAATCCCCCCACGAATCCCCCTCCCCTAACGGGAGGGGACGGACCGACACCCCCCCAAACCGGGAAATTAACCCGGGGGGTGTCGGCCTATCACGGGGGGAGCTATGCTCCCCCCCGGGGGCCCGGGTCAGCTCACGCCCCGGGCCCCCAAATTCGCCGCCCCCAGTGGTGGGGGCATAACAGAGCGCGGGGGAACTCCCCGCGCCAACCCCACTCCGCCCCCCACCACCGGGGGCACACGTTGACGCGGGGGAGACCACCGCGCCCTCCCTACCCTCTCCGCCCCCCTACTGGGGGGCACACGTCGGCGCGGGGGTCGTCCCCGCGCCCAAATACGCCTCGCAGAGCCGGGTCCCGTTCCCGGGCCCGCTCGGCGGCCTCCTTCTGCTTGATCACATCATCGCAGAAGGAGGCCACCGCCTTCCACGACCTCACGCTGTCGACCATGTGGTCGACCACGGTCGACAGCGAGAGGTCCCACCCTTCCACCGCGGCTCTAAGGACGGACACGCGCGGCTCGGCCCAAGCTGGGCACTCCTCCAGAGTGTGCCGCGCCGTGTCCACATCTTCGCCGCAGTGGTGGCACTGCGCAGGTCGGCTCCCGCCCCATTCTGTGCAGGTACTCTCCGAAGCAACCGTGGCCGGAGAGCACCTGCGTGAGGCGGAAGGTCAACCTTCCCCGCCTCCTGCACCATATATGAAATATGGGCAGGAGGGCCCGGACAATCGGACGTGTGGAGGGCGCCAACATCGCCCTCCACTCCGAAAAAGCTTCCGTCCGGGCCTGGCGATTCTGGCCCTCGAGCTCCTCCTCCTCCTCGCGCGTGAGTTCCACCCCCGGCGGGCGGCGGAAGGAGCGGGCGATGTGGTATAGCTTCGCCCGCTCCGCCGCCACCACAGTGAAGGGTGGAATCACGGCGAGGAGTCCCGCCGCCTCGGTGGAGATGGTGCGGTACCCCCGTATGACCCGCAAGGCCAGCCGCCGCCGCACTCTTTCTAGGAGTTTGCGGCTTGGCGTGCTGGCCCTGAGCGAGCGGTGCCATACGGGGGCCCCATACAGGGCTATAGACCGCACCACCTCCGTATAGAGGCGGCGCACTTTCAAATCCGGCCCCCCGACATTCGGCAGCAGCCGCGCCAATGCGGCTGCCGTCTTCTCTAGTCGGGGGGCGAGGAGCTCGAAGTGTTCTTCGAATCGCCAGCGGCCGTCTATGACCAGGCCCAGGTATCTCATACTGGGCCCGATCTCGACGAGAGGTCTCGGCGACACGAATCCGGAGGTCTTGACCTCGGGGCAACCGCCACGGCCGAGGCGATCCATACAGCCAGATCGCCTCGGTCTTTGCGGCGGCCACGGTTAGCCCCATCCTCCGGATTCGCCCGACAACGCAGTCCAGGGCAGCCTCTGCCAGGTGCCTGGTTCTCCTCCAATCCTCCCCCTCGGCGTATACCAGGGTGTCATCTGCATAACAGATGACACCCGTATCCGGGGGGAGGACAACCCGCAACACCGCGTCGAATGCCAGGTTCCACAGGAGCGGCCCGAGGACCGACCCCTGCGGAACCCCGCGGTGCATCTCCCTCATATGCACGGTCTTGTACCGGCCGGTAAACACCACCTCTCTGCCGCGGAGGTAGTCGCCGACCACCTCCCGGAGATAGGGGGGCACCTGGAAATATTCCATCGCCCCCGCTATCTCCTTCCAGGGCAGGGAGTTGAAAGCGTTGGAGATGTCCAACGACACCGCAATCAACACCCTGCCCCGAGCGACAGCCCGTTCACGGAGGAGACGCAGGCGCTCCAAGGCGTCTATCGTGGAGCGCCCCCTCCGGAACCCATACTGGCTGTCGCTCAGGTCGGGACCACCTCGCGACAGGTGCTCGACGAGGCGGGCAGCAATTATTCTTTCGAACAGCTTGCCCGCCTCGTCGAGTAAACATACCGGCCGGTACGCAGAGGGAGACTCTGCGGGTTTCCCCTCCTTGTGGAGGAGAACCAGGCACGCACTTTTCCAAACTGTGGGGAAGACTCCCCGGCGCAGGCTCGCGTCCATGACGCACCTGAACGCCGGGGCGAGGACCCTTAGGGCCAAGGCCATTACACCACCGGGAACCCCATCGGGGCCGGGGGCCTTCTTGCCTCCAGCCCGGAGTTCCCGGACGGCCCGGTCAAGCTCCCACTCGGTGACCCGGAACTCATCCGACCATTCTGTGGTCGGCTCCGGGGCGCGTTCCCTCCTCACCTCCTCCCCAACGCTGCGGGGGAAGAGGGTATCTACGACGCGCCCCAAAAGTTCCGGGTCTAACCTCTCCGTGACCGGGGACGCCCAGGGGCGGAGCTTCCCAAGCACCGCCTTGTATGGGCGTCCCCATGGGTCGTCACGGAGGGTGAGCAGGAGCTCTTCCCAGGCCCTGGCCTTAGCAGCGGCTATAGCACGCTTGAGGGCCACGGCCGCCGATCTGTACTCCCTGTACAGCTCGGCGACCCTCGGCTCCGCGTCGCCGCCCAGAAAGTGGCGGCGACGGGCGCGGGTGTACTGGCGGCGGGCTCGGCCGGCCGAACTGCGTAGTTCGGCCAGCTCCCCCGACCACCAGTATGTTGACTTTCTCGGGGGCTGAGCTCGGACCCGGGGCATCGCCACGTCGCAAATCATTTGCAACGTGTCCCGGATCCAAGTCGCCCCCTTTTGTGCCCCGCGCTCCCTGGCCGATGGCCAGGCGGAGCCGATAATTGCGGCCCTCAGTAGGTCCCCGTCTAGTCGTTTCAGCGCCCATCTGGGCGCTGACGGGGTGCCACGCCGGAGGGGCGTGTCCAACGGCGGGTCCGAGACCACTGCCACGTCCATCAGGATGTAGCAGTGGTCCGACGAAGTTTCTCCGGTCCCAGACCCGCCAATTGGACACACGGCGTGAGGCGGCGGCGGTCGCGAACGATACATCCACTATCGACCAGCCGTTCCACCTCACGCACGTAGGCACGGAGCCCCGGTTTAGCAACCGGAGCTCCATCCCCTCCGCCCAGTCTTCTAGGACTCCGCCTCGGGCGTTGGTCCCGGGGTTTCCCCATGTGGAGGACCTGGCATTGAAGTCCCCCAGGACCAGCACCGGACCGGCTAAATGTGGGGCTATCATAAGCCCCAGCCGGTCCAGGAACCTCCCGAGTGCGGCGGAGTCATAACTGGGTGAGCTGTAGCACCCCACGACCAGAAGTCTTCCCCACTTCACCATTACCATCCCCCTGCCCCGTTCGACCACGAAGCAGGGGGGCACAGTCGCCGAGTGGCGACGCCACCATATCGCCACGGAGTCGTTAACGTCCCCGGACCAGTGTGGGTGGTCCGGGACCCTATACGGCTCCGTGGCGACGGCCAGGCCAACCCCCCACTCCTCCAGGCACTGGACCATTAGGTCCTGCGCCTGGCGGCAGTGGTTGAGGTTGGCCTGGAGTACCGGGAGAGGGGACCAGCGCGGTATATGGGCCATTAATTGGCCTTCACGCTGGTCCCCTCCTTAGCCGCCGGTGCGGGTGGCGGGGGGTCGTTACCCCCCGTCCCGCTGAGGGCCACCTCCACCTCCATACTCTCCCCCTTGGAGGTTGGGGGACCGGCCGTTTTCGCCACCGGAGTATCCGGGGGCGCAACTGGGGTGGGCGCCACACCGCCCACACCCCTCTTTCCTTTCTTGGCCTTTGGTGGCGGGGAGCACGCCTTGCTCCCCGCCTTGTGGCCCGCCGGTCTCCCCAAGGCCGCGCAAACAACGCAGTGGGGTGGCGCCTTGCACTCTACCGCCCGGTGGGTGGCGTCACCGCAGCGGTAGCAGTGACCGCTGCGGTCGACCTCCGCAGTGCACAGCTGCCGAACATGCCCCAGGGCAAGGCAGCGGAAGCACTGCAGCGGCCGAGCCGCCAGCACAACCACCTGGGCGGTGGACCACCCCACTCGTATCTTACCGGCCTTCTCAATGGCCAGGGCCGCCACGGCCGGGCACTGCACCCATATGGTACCGAGCCCGTTGGGCGGAGCCTTAAGCTCCCCTACCCTAACGGACTCGGCGGTGCAGCCCCCGGCCCGAGCCACCGCTTCGGTTACCTCCTGGGGTGTGACCGACACCTCCAGGCCCGTGAGGCGGAATTCCGCCTTCTTTACGGGCCTGGAGATCTTCACCCCCATGTCCCCGAGGACAGCCGTCATCCGCGCCGCCAGGGCGTCGGCCTTGGGGCCCCCATCGGCTCCGGGGATCTCTATTACGAGGCCCCCACTGACCGCCCGCTTCCATTTGAGGCCCTCAATGCCAAGGGCATCCAAATCGATGCCCTGGCGGGCCCTCCTAATGGCCTCCTCGTAGGAGGCCCTACTCCCCTCCGGTACGGTCAGTGTGACCGCCGGAGAGCGGGGCGGGGCCTTCACTCTGGCCGCTGTCTTACCCCGCTTCGGGGCGGGGGCAGCGGCCTTCCTGGGCTTAGCGGCGCCGGCCGAGACGTCTCCCGCTACTTTGGCCGCCGCCTTAGCAGCGGCCTTGGCCGCGGATATGGCCCGCCTTCCGACGACCTCCGCCCAGGTCCCCGGGTTAGCCGGGGTACCCGGTGCAGGCGCAGGGGACGGGGCCGGGTGGGCGACCGAATGTTGGGGAGGCTCCCCAGCCTTCTTCCCCTTCTTCTTCTTCTTCTTCTGCTTCCCTGCCGCCCCCGACGCCGGGGCAGGGGCAGTGGCAGGCGTCGGCGGAGCAGGCGCAGGGGCGGGCCGCGGCGGCGCTGGGGGAGCTGGTGCTGGCCCCGGTGCAGGCGTTGGCGGCGCTGGAGGCCCGGGAGGCGGCGGTCGGGGGGCCCTATGCGTATCCGCGGCCGGGTAAACGGCCACGACCGCGCGACGCAGCTCCCTTCGCATTTCGTCCCGGAAGGAGTCGAGGCTCGTCTCCAGGAGCGTCCGCATTTGGGCCATCAACTCCAGGGCGGATTCGCCCGACGGAGGTGCCCTGGATGCCGCGAGCGTCGCGACGTCCCCGACAGTGTTGCCGACAGCTTTGAGGGCTGGGTTTGCCGGCATGGTGGGAGCATCACGCAACCGCTTGGTCATCATGAGCTCCCATTTTAAGGCCTCAAGGGTGTCGCGGGTGTCCCGCAGCTCCATCTCCAGTTCGGCGTTCCGCTGTCTCAGAATAACTTTTTCGGCGAGGGAGGCAGGGTCGGACCCAGCAACAGGATGTCCCCCCTGGACGCCCCTGTGCTCGAGCTCCCTCACCGCCGCCTTGATGTCCGCGGAGGACTCGCGGAAACCCTTCACGTGGGTCCCCTTGAGGTTGCGGCTAGTGTCCGCCAGCTCCCGGATATCGTCAGATCGCTCCGCAATGAAGGCGAACAACTCCCCGGGAAGCATGCTCCTTATCTCCGGCCGCGCGGGATCCTCCAGACGCTCGCGCTCCCGCTTGCGCTTCTTGGCAGCGCTGCTGTTGGAGCCGACCGAGATATTTGAACCCCGATCATCCTCCGGCTCGGGCGCCAGAGTACCCCTCCCATGCCGGGGCCTGAGATCCCGGGGAATCGGAGCCGGCGGTGGTCCCATCACCAGCGGCGCGGGCACAGCCGGGACCGGCTGCTCCAACCCCGTTGGCACCGGCACCACCACACCCTCCCCAACCACTTCCGGGCGTGGTATCCCCTCCCTCTCCTCTTCACTGGTCCGAGGCACGTCGTTTCGAATTTCCATTTTTCATAATCGGGCCTGGTTACTAAGTCCCCATTTCTGGGGGCCCTTCACTCGTTGCCCTTAATACTTCTAGCGGAAAGGGGTGTCCGCCGGGGCAGAGCCGCTTACCCCGGTAAGCCTATTTGCAACGGGAGTTCGGCAGGTATCCCGAGGTGTACAACGTTCGCGAGCGGTGCATCCACCGCCCACCCCCGGCGCTTAGTCCGGGAGTCTCCCATAGTTCGGGAATTTCCCATCGCCACGGTACCACAGCTTGGGATAGAGACTTTTTATAGAGGTTTATCCTCCTCGCAGGCCGGCCGATTAAGGCAAGCCCCCCGTTCCGGTAAAACATGACCACCGGTTTACGGTATGGGGCCCTGCGGCGACCTCCCCGGTCGTTACCCGCAGGACACAGAGCCCGCGGTTTTCATCCCTCCGTGTGAGCCTTACCGGCATGGGAGGCCCTGCCAGGATCCGAAGATCCCGCCGGCATCGCCTCACACATCATTGGGACTACTTCCCGCGGAATGCCCCTCGCTCCGTTAGCAACACACAACTATGTGTGTTCCCAGGGTCCACCACGAGGAGGTGGAGCGAGAGGACTTTAGACCTGTGACATCCCTCAAATAGAGAGAACGGCTCGACAGTGGGACAGCTGGTCCCACTGTAGAGGCCACAGGTCCTCGGACCCCACCCTAACCCTAACCCTAACCCTAACCCTAACCCTAACCCTAACCCTAACCCTAACCCTAACCCTAACCCTAACCCTAACCCTAACCCTAACCCTAACCCTAACCCTTTTTTTTTTTTTTTTTTTATCGTGAGGAAATGTTTTATACATACCCCGACTCCCTGGGGAAGCCGGGGTTATGTGGGATTCTCCCCGGGGGATGACCCCCCGGAGACTACCCACTAAAACCTCACGCCCACCTAAGCTACACAGGAGGTGCCTGGATCACGCGAGTACTCAACAGGACACCTCCCAGCTATCATCATGCCCCGGGGGAGGGGTTAACCTCCCCCACTGCCTACGCTATAAGACCCCGGGCGGAGGGACCCGCCCGGTGTCCCCATCCCTGGAGCCTTCGGATTGGGCTTCCCGAGGCCCAGCTCGGTCCACCCACAGCTCCCGGAGTCTTCGTGCCCCGCTCGGAGCCGGTATCCCGAAGGAACCAGCCCCGGCCGAGGCAAGAAGACGCCGCCACCGCGAGGAAGGGCCGTCGGAGGCGCGATCCGGCACGCCCCGACCCTTCCTTTCCCCAAACCCCCCACGGATCCCCCTCCCCAATCGGGGAGGGACGGACGGACACCCCCCTACACCGGGAAAATAACCCGGGGGTGTCGGCCAATCACGGGGGAGCTATGCTCCCCCGGGGCCCGGGTCAGCTCACACCCCGGGCCCCTAAGTTCACCGCCCCCAGTTGTGGGGGCATAACAGGGCGCGGGGAAACTCCCCGCGCCAGCCCCACTCCGCCCCCCACAGCCGGGTGCACACGTTGGCGCGGGGGAGACCCCCGCGCCCTCCCAGCCGTCGCCGCCCCCCTCCTGGGGGCCACACGTCGGCGCGGGGGTCGTCCCCGCGCCCACACCCTCCTCGCCAAGCCCGGGTCCCGTTCCCGGGCCCGCTCGGCGGCCTCCTTCTGGGTCATTACAACCTCACAGAAGGAGGCCATCGCTCTCCACGACCCCTCGCTGTCGACCATGTGGTCGACCACGGTCGGCAGCGAGAGGTCCCACCCGCCCACTGCGTCTCTAAGGACACGGCGCGGCTCGGCCCAGGCCGGGCACTCCTCTAAGGTGTGCCGCGCCGTGTCCACATTCTCGTCGCAGTGGTGGCACTGCGTGGTCGGCTCCCGCCCCATCCTATGCAGGTACTCTCCGAAACAACCGTGACCGGAGAGCACCTGCGTGAGGCGGAAGGTCAGCCTTCCCCGCCTCCCGCACCATATAAGAAATATGGGCAGGAGGGCACGGACAATCGGACGTGTGGAGGGTGCCAGGAGCACCCTCCACTCCGCAAATACGTCCGCCCGGGCCTGGCGTTTCTGAGCCTCGAGCTCCTCCTCCTCCTCGCTCGTGAGTTCCACCCCCGGCGGGCGGCGAAACGAGCGGGCGATATGGTATAGTTTCGCCCGCTCCGCCGCCACCAAATGGAGTGGTGGAACCACGGCGAGGAGACCCGCCACCTCCCCAGAGATGGTGCGGTACCCCCGTATGGCCCGCAGGGCCAGCCGTCGCCGCACTCTTTCTAAGAGGTCTTGGCTTTTCTGGCTGGCCCCGAGCGAGCGGTGCCACACGGGGGCCCCATATAGGGCAATGGACCGCACCACCTCCATATAGAGGCGGCGGACATTCAGCTCCGGCCCCCCGATATTAGGCAGCAGCCGCGCAAGGGCGGATGCCGTCCTCTCTAATCGGGGGGCGAGGAGCTCGAAGTGCTCCACGAAACCCCAGCGGCCGTCGATCACCAGGCCCAGGTATCTCATACTGGGCCCGATCTCGACGGAGGTCTCGGCGACACGAATCCGGAGGTCTTGACCTCGGGGCAGCCGCCACGGCCGAGGCGATCCATACAGCCAGATCGCCTCGGTCTTTGCGGCGGCCACGGTTAGCCCCATCCTCCGGATTCGCCCGACAACGCAGTCCAGGGCAGCCTCTGCCAGGTGCCTGGTTCTCCTCCAATCCTCCCCCTCCGCGTATACTAGGGTGTCATCTGCATAACAGATGACACCCGTACCCGGGGGGAGGACAACCCGCAACACCACGTCGAATGCCAGGTTCCACAGGAGCGGCCCGAGGACCGACCCCTGCGGAACCCCGCGGTGCATCTCCCTCATATGCACGATCATGTACCGGCCGGTAAACACCACCTCTCTGCCGCGGAGGTAGTCGCCGACCACCTCCCGGAGATAGGGGGGCACCTGGAAATATTCCATCGCCCCCGCTATCTCCTTCCAGGGCAGGGAGTTGAAAGCGTTGGAGATGTCCAACGACACCGCAATCAACACACTGCCCCGAGCGACAGCCCGTTCACGGAGGAGACGCAGGCGCTCCAAGGCGTCTATCGTGGAGCGCCCCCTCCGGAACCCGTACTGGCTGTCGCTCAGGTCGGGACCACCTCGCGACAGGTGCTCGATGAGGCGGGCAGCAATTATTCTTTCGAACAGCTTGCCCGCTTACCCTAACCCTAACCCTAACCCTAACCCTAACCCTAACCCTAACCCTAACCCTTTTTTTTTTTTTCGTGGGAAAATGCTTTACGCATTCCCCGACTCCCTGGGGGGAGTCGGGGTTATGTGGGACTACCCTTGGGGGAAATCCCCAAGGGGTACCCACTAAAAACCCACGCCCACCTAAGCTAAAGGGGAGGTGCCTGGATCACGCGAGTACTCAACAGGACACCTCCCAGCTATCATCATACCCCGGGGGAGGGGTTAACCTCCCCCACTGCCTACGCTATAAGACCCAGGGCGGAGGGACCCGCCCGGTGTCCCCATCCCTGGAGCCTTCGGATTGGGCTTCCCGAGCCCCAGCTCGGTCCACCCACAGCTCCCGGAGTCTTCGTGCCCCGCTCGGAGCCGGTATCCCTAAGGAACCAGCCCCGGCCGAGGCAAGAAGACGCCGCCACCGGAAGGAAGGGCCGTCGGAGGCGTGATCCGGCACGCCCCGACCCTTCCTTTCCCCAAACCCCCCAAGTATCCCCCTCCCCAATCGGGGAGGGACGGACCGACACCCCCCTACATCGGGAAAATAACCCGGGGGTGTCGGCCTATCACGGGGGGAGCTATGCTCCCCCCGGGGGCCCGGGTCAGCTCACACCCCGGGCCCCCAAGTTCACCGCCCCCAGTTGTGGGGGCGTAACAGGGCGCGGGGAAACTCCCCGCGCCAACCCCACTCCGCCCCACACCACCGGGGGCACACGTTGACGCGGGGGAGACCCCCGCGCCCTCCCTACCCACTCCGCCCCCCTACTGGGGGGCACACGTCGGCGCGGGGGTCGTCCCCGCGCCCACACCCTCCTCGCGGAGCCCGGGTCCCGTTCCCGGGCCCGCTCGGCGGCCTCCTTCTGCTTGATAACATCCTCGCAGAAGGAGGCCACCGCCTTCCACGACCTCACGCTGTCGACCATGTGGTCGACCACGGTCGACAGCGAGAGGTCCCACCCTTCCACCGCGGCTCTAAGGACACGGCGCGGCTCAGCCCAAGCTGGGCACTCCTCCAGAGTGTGCCGCGCCGTGTCGACATCTTCGCCGCAGTGGTGGCACCGCGCAGTCGGCTCCCGCCCCATTCTATGCAGGTACTCTCAGAAGCAACCGTGGCCGGAGAGCACCTGCGTGAGGCGGAATGTCAACCTTCCCCGCCTCCTGCACCATATATGAAATATGGGCAGGAGGGCACCCTAACCCTAACCCTAACCCTAACCCTTTTTTTTTTTTTTTTTTTTATCGTGAGGAAATGTTTAATATATACCCCGACTCCCTGGGGGAAGCCGGGGTTATGTGGGATTCTCCCCGGGGGCGAGCCCCCGGAGACTACCCACTAAAACCTCACGCCCACCTAAGCTACACGGGAGGTGCCTGGATCACGCGAGTATTCAACAGGACACCTCCCAGCTAATACATGCCACCCCGGGGGAGGGGGTTAGCCTCCCCCACTGCCTACTCTATAAGACCCCGGGCGGAGGGACCCGCCCGGTGTCCCCATCCCTGGAGCCTTCGGATTGGGCTTCCCGAGCCCCAGCTCGGTCCACCCACAGCTCCCGGAGTCCTCGTGCCCCGCTCGGGGCCGGTGTCCCGAAGGAACCAGCCCCGGCCAGAGCAAGAGGACGCCGCCACCGGAAGGAAGGGACGTCGGAGGCGCGATCCGGCACGCCCCGACCCTTCCTTTCCCCAAAAACCCCCACGGTCCCCCTCCCCTATCGGGGGGAGGGGGGACCGACACCTTCCACTAACCGGGAAACTATCCCGGGGGGTGTCGGCCCATCACGGGGGGAGCTACGCTCCCCCCCGGGGGCCCGGGTCAGCTCGCACCCCGGGCCCCCAAATTCAACGCCCCCACAGGTGGGGGCGAAACAGGGCGCGGGGATACTCCCCGCGCTAAACCCCCTCCGCCCCCCACTCCCGGGGGCAATGGTTGACGCGGGGGAGACCCCCGCGCCCTCCCATCCCTCACCGCCCCCCTCGTGGGGGGCACACGCCGGCGCGGGGATCGTCCCCGCGCCCACACCCTCCTCGCGGAGCCCGGGTCCCGTTCCCGGGCCCGCTCGGCGGCCTCCTTCTGCTTGATAACGTCCTCGCAGAAGGAGGCCACCGCATTCCACGACCCCACGCTGTCGACCATGTGGTCGACCACGGTCGGCAGCGCGAGGTCCCACCCGCCCACTGCGGCTCGCAGGACACGGCGCGGCCCGGCCCAAGCAGGGCACTCCTCCAGAGTGTGCCGCGCCGTGTCGACATCTTCGCCGCAGTGGTGGCACTGCGCCGTCGGCTCCCGCCCCATTCTGTGCAGGTACTCTCCAAAACAGCCATGGCCGGAGAGCACCTGCGTGAGGCGGAAGGTCAACCTTCCCCGCCTCCCGCACCATATGTAAAATATGGGCAGGAGGGCCCGGACAATCGGACGTGTGGAGGGCGCCAACATCGCCCTCCACTCCGAAAAAGCTTCCGTCCGGGCCTGGCGATTCTGGCCCTCGAGCTCCTCCTCCTCCTCGCGCGTGAGTTCCACCCCCGGCGGGCGGCGGAAGGAGCGGGCGATGTGGTATAGCTTCGCCCGCTCCGCCGCCACCACAGTGAAGGGTGGAATCACGGCGAGGAGTCCCGCCGCCTCGGTGGAGATGGTGCGGTACCCCCGTATGACCCGCAAGGCCAGCCGCCGCCGCACTCTTTCGAAGAGTTTGCGGCTAGGCGTGCTGGCCTCGAGCGAGCGGTGCCATACGGGGGCCCCATACAGGGCTATAGACCGCACCACCTCCACATAGAGGCGGCGTACATTCAAATCCGGCCCCCCGACATTCGGCAGCAGCCGCGCCAATGCGGCTGCCGTCTTCTCTAGTCGGGGGGCGAGGAGCTCGAAGTGTCCATCAAATCGCCAGCGGCCGTCTATGATCAGGCCCAGGTACCTCATCCTGGGCCCGATCGCGACGGAGGTTTCAGCGACGCGAATCCGGAGATCCTGACCGCGGGGTAGCCGCCACACCCGAGGCGAATACATCCAAATCGCCTCGGTTTTTGTGGCGGCCACGGTCAACCCCATTCTCCGGATTCGCCCGACCACGCAGTCCAGGGCAGCCTCGCCCAGGTGCCTGGTTCTCCTCCAGTCCTCCCCCTCGGCATAAACCAGGGTGTCATCTGCATAGCAGATATTATAGTTGCTAATGTCAGGGCATTAGTCAATAATTGTTTTTCCAAATTGCATTTTTGCGTGAGCATATTCTTGTAGAGATTGTTTACCTGTTTCTTTATGTGTCTTTCTGTTTCGGCGTCGACCGACGGTCGGAGCAGCCTGCTGCCGGGACCACTCAGATTTGAGCGAGCAAATTGAATCCACTGGATGGGTCAATGAGAGGTTGAGACAGAGAGAGAGAGAGAGCGAGGATTAAAGGTGTAACTGCACTTTTATTACAGTACTCGCACTTACAATGCGCCGTGAGAGGCGCGAGCCGGCGGACGAGCGGAGATCTTGAGCGAGCCAACTTCTGCCGTCGGATCGCGAAGCGGAGATCTTGAACGACACGAAACACGTGCCGTCGCGAGGCGGAAATCTTCGACGCGGACGACGGAAATCTTGGCGCGAAGCAGAAGGCTCGTAACGCGGCGCGAAAGAGCGCGAGAAAAATACGAACGAGTATTTTGAGAGCGCGAGAGATCAGCGAACGGGCGCGAGAACGAATACCGGACGATTAGAATATACCGTGACGACTGACTAAAGTTACAGGAGCGATGCGAGAGGCGAACCTGAAGAGAGCGAGAAGGCACGCGCAGGTGCCTTAAATAACAAGGACCATCGAATGTGGAGCACCGTGATTGGTGCTCCCGAATCGGATAATCCTTGTTTGTCTCGATTTGAAGGATTCAAGCGTTGAAATCCGGTCAATGAGAGCGACACGCGTTCTTGCCGCGTGTTGATATACGAGACAAAAACCGTATGAAACAGCGGTCGCCCGCCAAGACAATAGCCGCCGAATTCCAACGCTTGAATCCTGAACACTTTCTATGTAGACGAATTTTGAATTTATGTAAGTGAAAATGTCGAGATTCTCTACACGCATTTTTCTTTCCCCAGTAAATGTTCTTCCTTTAGTCGTTTCAAGAATGAACAGCGTTGGGTGTTCTGTTTGACATAGGGTGTATCCGCATATTGGCGTTTCACCCATTTTTGTTAATGCAAATGTTATTTCTCCTTCGGTTAAAGCGAATACTGAAGCGATTCTTCTGGTTTTATACTGTCTGTAAGTCTTGATGCCAATCCCTCATACAGGACATTGTATTGTTCGAATTTACAAGTGGATTTTGGGTAAGGTTTCCAGTCGTCGTCGTCGTCATCTAAGCAGGTTGCGCTTTGGAAAACGCACATGGTTCCCGATTTTAACATTATCTGGTTTGCTTCTAATTGTACAGGTAGGGAAGCTGTTCGTAATGTTATCGTTGCTACGGCCTGTACGATGACGTTATCCCAAGGTTCATATGGGTCTGAGAATTGTACTCCTTGGCATTTGCCATTGATGTTTAGTTTTCCTGCTAACGTGAAGGGACTGGTTACCGTGGAGTTGACCTTTAAACCGCTGAGACATGTGTTTCTTCCCACGGACATAGTGCCGTACAAGTGCATTCTTCTGCACTGTTCTTCTGTTATCAGTTCTAAATATTCGCTTATCCTGTTTTGTACTGCCGATATATGAGAATGCATACCGCAGTAGCTGACTGTTCTAAATATTACGACCTTGCATTGAATGATGTCCGCGTAACTGTAATCTGATAGCTGTAGTAGCTGTGAATGTAGACTTCTTCCACCCTTTTAGCGACGTGGTCAATGTTACAGTCGTCAACGGTCTTGAAAGATAAGGTAGTCACGTTTAAGTGGTGTCCATTACAATCGTATCCGATAATGGCACGCGAGGATTATATCAACATGGATACTAGCCAAAGGCTTAACATTTTCTGTAAGCAAACGCATCGTTCTTCTAATGCTTATACAAATGATTATCGCGTTATCTTTTAAGTTGTTATAGTAGACTTATAGGAATTAGCATGATGATATCGGAAGAGTGCCTGTTGAAGATATTCTGAATTATGATGCGAGTGAAGAAGCATTTCATCTTCTTATCTATTTTGCATCCGTTAGTTTGGAGTAAGGTTCTTCGCTTAGTTAATTCTATGAACAATACTATCGGTGTGTTAGTTGTGACAATAGTGGTAGAAACATTCTGCTATGAAATTTTAGATATGTTTATTTAGATAGGACCATGGTCCGATGGATTAGCATGCTTATCATATTGTTACAGCAGTATCCTTCTACCAAAAGGAATGTCCTATGATTTTTATTGGGGTAATTATTTTTTTACGCATTTGTATGGGTATGTAGTATCATTTATTGTTCCCCTAGGGGTTACAATCCGTTCCACATCTATCTTCTTAACCTAACTCTTAACCTAAAGCTTAAACTATGCTTAACCTAAGTTAACTAACTTATCTTAACTTAACTTAACTTACTAAACTTAACATACTTAACTTAACTTAACTTAACACTAATCCATAAGAGAGAGAGAGAGTTCTTACTCTTGCTTACGCCACATTCCCAATTTACCTCTCACACACACACTCATACCATCTCAACTCCCCCCTCCTCTACCACTCACCCATCCTTTCCCCTACCCCCTGGACCTCCTCTTCCGGCTGCACTCATTCTTTCCATTCCTAAGCATTCATACCTTGCTCACCCCCCCCGCGCCTCTTCCCTCCGTACCTTCCCTCCACTCCTCTAACCTCCTCATCCATTCCTTTCCCTCTCCTTCATCTCCTAGCACCTCCCCTACCCTACCCTGCCACCCCCTTCCCTCAACCCCTCCCCAGCACAGCTCCCACACATGCTCCCACGTTTCCATCCCCCACCCACAGACCCTACACCTTCTCTCCTCTTCTTCCATCCAATACCTTCCACCCCTCATCTCATTACCCAACCTAAATCTAGCTACTCTTTGCCATCTATTCTCACCCCACCCTTTCCTCGTATATCCCGGTATCCCCTCTCCCTTGACCCTCCCATACCACACATTGTATCTCGCTCTCCTTATCTTTTCCCATCTCTCCTCCTGCTGCTTCCTCCTTTCCCTCTATACTAACTCTCCACTCACTACCTCTGTCTTCTCCTCCATCATCACCTCTGTCTCCTCTGCTGACCAACCTCTCTCTCCCCAGAAACGTCTTCTCTCATTCTCCCACACATCTACCTCCCCTCCCCTTCTTCCCCTGCCTCTTACCTGTTCTAAACACATCCTTGCTAACTAACTCCCCCCCTCTTCCCTCCCGCAACCTTCTTCTCGTAGCTCCATGCCCTTAACCCCGCCCTCCCTCTCAACAACTCCCTCTGCAACTCTTCCCTTATCATGTATCCCGGCGTGCACCTCTCTACCCCTAGCACCCATCTCAGAAACCTCTCTTGCAGTCTCTCTATACCTTCCCATTCCTTCCAACCCCAAATTTCCACCCCGTAGCTGATAACCGACCACACCAACCTGTCGAATAACCAGATTCTCCTTCCCCAGTCGTTACCAAACCTCCTCTTCCCAATCCCCCATACTTGTCCCATTATCACTGCCCCCTTCCTAATTCTATCCTCCACGTGCTTCCTCTGTCCCCCATCCCTCATAACCACGTACCCCAGGTACTTAAATTCTGCCACCTCCTCCAGCACCTTGCCCTTCCACCTCCACGTGATCTTTTTCCACCTGCCCCCATCCCTTCTGCACCTCATCATCTTCGATTTTTCCACATTCAGTTGCAGCTTCCTTTCTTCCAGATATCTCTCCAAACCCCTCATCATACCCCTCATCCCCTCCTCATCCTCTGCCATCATAGCTACATCATCCGCGTACGCCAGCGTAAAGATTTTCCTCTCCCCTAATTTTACTCCCCCCATCCTCCCTTCTCCAGCACCTCGTCCATATCCGCCAGCAGCAGTGTAAATAGCAACGAGCTTAGCGGGCACCCCTGCCTCACCCCCCTTATCGTCCAAAAACTTGCCCCCTCCTCCCCTCCCACCATAACTTTACTCCTCGTCTCCCTCAACATCTCCTCACATCTCACAACCAGCCCTTCCCTTACTCCCCTTTCTCTTAAGGTTTTCACCAATATTTCCCTGTCCACCGCGTCGAATGCCGCCTTCAGATCTACAAAGAAGATCACCATCTTCCTTTCCTTCCTTCTCACCTGCCTGTTTAGGAGATAATTCAGCACGTATATATTATCTACGCACCCCACCCCCTTCCTGAACCCCGTCTGACTCGCCGGTAACATGCCTTTCCCCTCCACTTCCTCCCTTAACCTCTCCGCCAGGATTGCTGCGTACACCTTATACGCTGTTTGTAACAGCGTAACCCCCCTGTAGTCTTCCACCTTTCTGCTATTCCTCTTCTTCGCAATGGGTATAACTGTCCCTTCCGACCACTCCTCCACCCAACCCTCTCCCTTCCACACCCTATTGCATACCCTCCACAACCACATTTCCACCTCGCTCCCTCCATATTTCCAAACCTCGTTCCCTATTCCGTCCCCACCCGCCGCTTTCTTCTCCTTCAGCCCCTTTATCACCCTCTTTACCTCCCCTATTTCTATTTCCCTTTCACTGTCCCGCCTTCTTCTTGTTACCTCTCCCACCCTTGCCCTCTGCTCCACCCCACCCAACAGCCGCCTGAAATGCTCATTCCATTCTTCCATCTTTATTCCTTCGTCTATCCAAGCTCTTTTCTTTCTTTCCCTGTTTACCACCTGCCATACCTGCTTCTCCGTCTTCACCCCCTCCAGTTCCCTTTCCCATTTCGTTCTCTGCTCCTTCTTTTTCTCCTCACACAGCAGCCTGTACCTCTTTCTGCTTTCCCTGTAACTCTCGCCCTCTCCCCCCTTCTTCCTCCATCTCCTCATTTCCTCCCTCACCTTCCTTTTTTCCTCTCTACATTCCTCATCCCACCATCCTCTCCTTTTCCCTTTTTCTCTCTTCCCTACCTCCCCTAGTGCTTCCTTAATGTTCTCCTTTAAGGGGGGCGGACCGACCGAACCTGACTCCGCAAAATAATGATTGTCACGCTATGAAAGAACGGCCGCTAGAAGAAGCTAAATAGTAACATTTCTGTCCAGTAGGGGAGCTAGGAATGTTTTCCACAGTTCAATATCAATAAAATTAAAAAAAAAAGTTCAGTATCGAGCAACATACTGTATTGGTAAAACAGAGGCCTATAGGAGTATGCACGGCGCGACAACGTGGATGGCTCTGTCGTAGCTTCGTTCGAATAGCCGTGCCGCGGCACACTCACACACCGCCTGGTCGGCGTGTACGTGTGCCTACGCCGATCGCAAGGGTCCGGTATGCCTCGAAAAATTTCCCAATAATGCAGAGACGGAGGAGAGGGTAGTTTTAAGAGAAAGAGAGAGAGAGAGAGAGAGAGAGAGAGAGAGAGAGACAATTTTCACACTGCTCATTGCAATATTGAAGCTTACAGACAAATTTTTGATCGGATTTGAAGTCAGCGTGATAAAATCTACGAGAAAAGATGTACAGAATGTCAAGAAAAATCTAACCGTGCATGGCATTGGATAAATCACAATTTTGTTTAAATATTCCAAGTTTATTTTCAAAGTTAAAACATGTTTGTACCATAGTCTCTCTATTTTTCCCTTATTTTGCAATATTTTAACTTCTAAAAAAAAATCATAGCTCTATCTCATTTCTATCGAAAGTTCTTTGATTTTGACAGAAACTTCGTCACTTTGTCAAATATAGTGTTACGAGTATCGATATGTTACGAAATCGAGACATCGCGCCGAATGGTCTTCGTTGTATAGTCGTCACTAAGACGACGCGGCTAACTTCTCGGTTTTATATATTGTATACATATATAAAACTTTCGAAAATGCTATAAACTTTTATATATATATGATATTAATCAAGTTTATTTTACGGTTAGTCTTTAGTTGTAAATTTGTATTTGTTTGTTTCTTGTCTTCAGATTTGACATCTAAAGTAAAAAAAATATGATCAATTTTGTCTAATTTTTTATGCGCTTCGTGGCATAAGATTTCATTTTGAATATAATTTTCTTTCTGACAGGAAGTAAATTCCGGCTCATTTTCTTTTTAAAAGAAGTCCTGGTAATATATGTATAAAATTATTATAATGTTAAGAATAAACTGATTCAATATATAAATCAAATGATTTCCCTAGCTTTTGCATACACGTGACCGCCGTTCGAGTTTCATTTCAGAGATATTAGCGAAAAACTGCAAAGGTAATGTGACCACGAGTCCTGCACATATCTACGCGCCCGTGGCAATGTACGTGTTAGCATGTGTTGGTCGGCTGAATCGGGCTCATGCAGAAATCAGTTTCACGAAACGCTTGTACATTTACAGGATTGATGACATGGCAACAGTGAGGCGAAGGATGATATGTGGCAACCATGTCTAGTCGCTAGCTATCTCTCTCAATTTTCGTTTCTCTCTTCCGCTACTACTCAAGTCGGCATTTTCGAAAGTTTTATATATGTGTACAATATATAAAACCGAGAAGTTCGCCGCGTCGTCTTAGTGACGACGATACAACGAAGACCATCCGGCGCGATGTCTCGATATCGTAACATATCGATACTCGTAACACTATATTTGACAAAGTGACGAAGTTTCTGTCAAACTCAAAGAACTTTCGATAGAAATGAGGTAGAGCTATGATTTTTTTTTAGAAGTTAAAATATTGCAAAATAAGGGAAAAATAGAGAGACTATGGTACAAACATGTTTTAACTTTGAAAATAAACTTGGAATATTTAACTGAAATTGTGATTTATCCAATGCCATGCACGGTTAGATTTTTCTTGACTTTCTGCACATCTTTTCTCGTAGACTTTATCATGCTGACTTCAAATCCGATCAAAAAATTTGTCTGTCACCTCAGGATTTTGGAAAAAATCGATTTATGCGAAAAGAAACTAATGAAATCACAATTTTCCCGTTGCAATGATTTCATAACCCTCTAGTTATTTTGATTCAGAGGCCAAAATGTGAATTTCGCGAGGCGTTCGAAACATGCGTGGCGTCACGAGACGCTCATGCTCCTACAGGCCTCTCTGGCGGACAACATGCTGCCGAATATTGCTAATCATTTCTCGATGATGGAAAAGTGGGACTGCTGAGGAACTTTCCCGCCTAGATTGAACTTTTATCTAGCTCTTTTCACTATGGAAAAGTCCCGTCTCTGCATTATTGGGAAATATTTCCAGGCATCCCGGACCCTTGCGATCCGCGTAGGCACACGTACACGCCGACCAGGCGGTGTGTGAGTGTGCCGCGGCACGGCTATTCGAATGAAGCTACGACAGCGCCATCCACGCTGTCGCGCCACGCATGCTCCTATAGGCCTCTGTTTTACCGATACAGTAACTGCTGACGATGAGAGAGATCGGGAACAGAGTACAGCGCTCGTAACGAAAAATGCCGGAACTATATTTTGATAAAATGTCCAATTTTCCTCAATGATGCAATGTTTGTGGGTTCCCGCAATCATTTGATTAATACGTAAGCATACAACGTGATTGGCGTTGCATTGAGATCCTATATGTTCCCGCTAGGCGGGAAAGGTCCTACGAGCTCCATACGAGCTTTAAATCTCTCGATATTTGCCGCCTAGATTGAACCTTTATCTAACGCTTTTGACTACAAAACAGTATTATCTTTGCATTATTAAGAAACGAGAGCGGGACTCCCGTACCCTTGCAAACTCGTGTACGGTGTACGGGATGCGCGCCGGGGCCACCGCCTTAACCCTGTCCAGTCTTCTTCTACCCCTCCTACTTCCTCCTCTCTTCTCCCCCCAAATCTTTCCCTAAAGGCCCTTATCCCTTCCTCCGACCAGTTTCCTATTTTCACCCCCTTCCCAGCCCCTTCCGTCCTTCTTCTTTCCCTCCTCTCTTCCTTAATCCCTACTGTCACTGGTGCGTGGTCTGAGTCTATTTTGTCCCCAACTTCCATCCACTCCACCCCCTCCCTTGTTTCCTCATTTCCTAATATATAGTCTACCACCGAGCTCCCTCTTCCCCCCGTGAAAGTCCACTCTCCTTCCTCATCCCCCCTCGTATTTCCATTTAGAATCCCCCACCCCCTCTCTCCCAGATATTCACAGAGCCTCCTCCCTTCCGCATTCACTTTCCCGTCTTTAGATCTCCTGCTTTCTCTTCCCCCTCCTTCCTCTTCCTCAACCACTTCCCCTCCTTCTCGCCCCGTTCTCGCGTTGAAGTCCCCCCCTATCAACACCTTTGTTCCTCTCTCTCTCCCCTCTGTCCAGTCCCCTAAATCTTCCAGTTTCTTGTCCAAATCCCTATTAACGTACACCCCTATCACCCTCCACCAACTCATCCCCAGCTTAATTCTTGCCGTCATCAACCCCTCCTTCCCTTCAGCCCTCCCTCCTTCTCTATCCAGTCCTTTCCTCACCCCCATCGCCATACCCCCTATCGCTCTCCCCTTCTTTTCCTCTCTCCTTGCCCACTGCATCTCCCAGTAGAATTTCCTCGACATCTTTTCTCTTATCCTACTCCATCCCTTCTCTTCCACCCACGTCTCCATCATCGTTATAACATCCCATTCTACCAGCCCCTTCCAAAACTCCTCATCCTTATTCATCAGCCCCGCCGCATTCCAGAAACCCACCTTCAACCCTGTTCTCCTCCTCTCCCTCTTCCCCCTCCCTTCTGTTGTGTCTCCCTCCTGCTTCCATCCCTATTGCCCTCCCTGCTCCTCCATCCAGTTTTCCTCTATCTCGTCCCATCTCTTCATTTTCCCGTTCACCCACATTTTCATGTACCCTATCTGTACGTACCTTCCCTCTCTCCTTTCTATCTCCGCTTCCCTTTCTATCTTCCATCTCGCTCTTCTCTCCTCTTCCGTCAGATCGTCATCTATCCTTTCCACTAACCCCCTAAGTTTTTTCTTCCCCTCCATTACCTTCCTTTTATATTCTCTACCCTCCATTCTCACCAAAACCATGCCTCTACCATCTTTCCCTACCTTCCCTATCTTCCTTACCTCCTTAATTCCCTCGACACCCAGTTCCATCTTCTCCCAAAGCCTCCTGATCTCTCCTTCTAATTCTTTGCCCTCCACTTTCAACCTCCTAACTACCACATTGTTCCTCTTCATCTCTCTTTCCCTCTTATCGTGCTTGACTTCAAGCCTCCTTAATCTTCTCCTACTCTCCTCCCTTTCCCGATCCCCACTTGTCTCTTCTCTCCTTTCCTTTTGTCTCTCCTCCTCCCCCCTTCCCTCTTTCCCCATCCATTCCTCTACCTTCTCCATTTTTCCCTCCAACCTGTCCATCCTCTTGTCTACTTCCTCACTACCCCTCCTCACCCCCTCTCCTCGCCCCATCTCCTCCATCCTCCCCTCTACCTTTGTCACCCTTCCCTCAATGCTCTCCAACCATTTCCACGTCTTCTCCCTGTTTACTACCTCCTCCCTCCTCTCTTCCCTCCACCTCTCCGTTTCCCTCCCCCAATCTTCAATCAACTTCCTCCCCGCTTCTCTGTCCTTCCATAGGGCGTCCCTTAAACTCTTCGCCTCCTCTATCAGTCCCTTAAGGATCCCCACCATCTCTTTGCACTCCCCTACCCCCTCCCCCTCTGCCTTCTGTGGCCACCTCTTAGTGACGTCGCTTCTCTTAAATGCGTCACGTTCTACCTCTCCCCCTCCCTCTACCTCCTTTATGCTCCTTTTCCTTCCCACACTTTCCACGCTCCCCGAGCTAAACTACCTCTTCAGATTACTTTCGCCCGACAGCGCCCCTACTCTGCCCTTTCCTTCTTTGTCCTCCTCCCTTCCCCTTCCCAAGCCTCTCTCTCTTCCCTCCTCCACTTTCCGCTTTTCATCCGCCATTTTTCCCTCCTTGTCCTATTCGAACCTTTTCAAACCTTCGCGCCTTTCAGTCCCCCTTTCTCTATTCCTCCTTTCTCCCAACAGAGCGCGACACCTTCGCTCGTTCTCCTTTTCACGAGCACGCCTATCTCCCGCCACGTGAAAACCTGACCTCTACCCTACCTCCTTTTTCCCTTCCGTCCTACTTCTCCTCACGCTCCCTCGCCCTTCTTCCTACCTCACCCGTCTCTCCCTTGCTCCCTACTAGCCCCTCTCTACCACCTTTACCCTCCGCCTTTTCCCTACACCTCTTTTTCACACACAACTTTCACTCAGTATCTCACACTCTGCACTCTCTTTCGCAACCGGAAGCGGAAGTCCATTTGTATGGGTATGTATGAGTGTTTATTTCATGAGGTATGTGTATGTTATATAATATACTACGTTGAAGAAAATGTATATATGGTGCTGGGTGTCCTTGTCACCATCGGGTGATCACATCCTGGGCGTAGCCCGTATGAATTAACCACCACTCGTCTGCATTCATCTCGAATTGCTCCTCTATGCACTCCGTACACTCGTATGCCTGGCGGACTCTTCCTAGTTGTAGGCCACAGTCTCGGCATCTTGCGAATGATCGGGCCGTGTCTAGCTGGCACATAATGTGCCAGCCCCCTTGTTCGTAATAGCACTGCTCCTGCTGCGTTAGGCGGCCATAGCAGATCCTACACAGCCTATGCTGATGGTAGATGTATGACGGCTCTTGCAACGGTACGACCACGCAATACAGATTTAGCAAGTTCCGGTATGTTTCGGGGTAGTCGGTTGGCACCACCCCGTCTATTGGCCCGTAAAACTCTTCCAGTTCTTCCTCTTCTGGGCGGTAACCTTGGCCTTGGAATGGACATGGTTTGTCATCGTCTGTCCTGTCGTCTTCCGTCCTATCCTATCGTTAGTCGGGTCTACGGTGTGCCAATTTTATTTTATTTATGTGTAGCGTACAAGGATTTCCTTGGATTAGAATCTTTACATTTTGATTAGGTAGCATTTCTATAACTTTGTGAGGTCCAGTATACTGATCGCTGAATTTGTCTTTGACCGGTTCCTTTAACAAATATACGAGATCCGTTACCTTGAAGTTTTGTGGGTTAATTTTCTGATCATAGTAGTATTTCGATTTTGCTTTAGCAGCGTTCAGATTTTTAGATGCCGACAGTTGTAATTCCTTGATGGTCATATGCAAATCTCGGAGGTAATCCGCATATGTGGGTCCTAGGTTTTCTTTTACTGGATCACTGCTGGTTGGTTAACGAGCAATTTTTCCATAAACTAATTCATGCGGAGAAAACTTAGTTTCTTCATGTACTGATGTATTATATGAGAACATGGCCAAGTCTAGCCAGTCATCCCAATTGTTTGCATTGTTCACATACTGCTTTAGGTATTCCATTAGTACATGATGTGATGTTTCAATTGAGCCATTGCTTTGCGGGCGATAAGCTGTAGTCTTGTAATGTTTAATTCTAAATTTTCTTGCCACTTGTTTCATTAAGTTTGAGGTGAAATTAGTTCCTAGATCCGTTAAAATTGCTTTAGGGGCTCCAAATCGACTGTTCGAGATTGGCGCGCGAACGCCATATTGCCTTCGCGACACGCGCGATCCCGCCAAACAGGCATCGCGATGCGAGCGATACACCGGCCAATACGCGGCTCACGGAAATTGCGCGCGTGTCGATGTACGAGCACAATTGGCCGAATTCCTTCTCGATCCTTCTGGAATGGTCGCGAATGCTGAACCGGAAACATTTACGCGCATAGAACGTTCCAGAGGAATCGAGTCAATGTAAGAAAGAGACAACGGCGGCTCGCTCTCTTTTCGCTTCAGTCAGCGCGCATAAATCAATTCAGTTATCAAATCGTTATTCTTTATTTCCTTTCGTTTCATTGTATAATCTTTAGACAATCTTGTGATTTATTCAAGTGCCAATAAATCTATTTATCGCAGATTCAACATTCTATATCTATTCATTCCATTACATTCCTCTCAATTTGCCCGTTTTCCATTTCCTCACTCCTGTCTTTCTCTCTCTC
Source organism: Halictus rubicundus (assembly GCF_050948215.1). Lineage (NCBI taxonomy): Eukaryota > Metazoa > Arthropoda > Insecta > Hymenoptera > Halictidae > Halictus > Halictus rubicundus. The sequence continues at coordinate 1,029,713 of NW_027488600.1, read as the reverse complement.
TCTCTCTCTCTCTCTCTCTCTCTCTCTCTCTCGCTCACACATCCATCAAGCAATCCATCCGAAATCTACCATTCATTTCCCAATTTTCTAATACAAATTTCTAATCGACCAAATTTCTGGTCAAGACCGCTCCCATTACATCGACAAATGAGATTTTTAATGAAGGCATCCGCGATATTTGCAGTTGTGGTTTGTTCCAAAGCCTCTGCTACAGAGTATTTAGTCAATAAGTCTTGCATAGTTAGAATATATTTATTTCCCTTTTTTGTTTCTGGTAGAGGCCCTACGATGTCCAGGCTGACATTGTCGAAAGCTTTTCCTGGAGTGTCTGTTAACACCATTGGTTGTTTTGTTTTAATTCTTGTCGTCTTTCTTAACTGACATTTGCTACATGTGCGGATGAAATTTTGAATATCTTTCTTCATTCCTTCGCAATAGTACAATTGTCGAATTCGGTGGTAAGTCTTCGTTACGCCCTTATGTCCACCGGCGGCAGACATATGCTTTTCTTCGATTAAATTTAATCTATCACCTTCAGGTGGTATAGTTATTCGGCCTGTGCATATGATTATCTTTATCGGTTTATTCTGTAATGCTTCCTTTAATTGGTTTACGATGTATTTCCAAGATATGACTTCAATGTGTAACGGTACACGCCTCGTGCGGGAAGCGCGGCGAGGCGTGCGAGCCCTCCCCGGATTGGCTCAGCGGCCAGGGTTCTTTGGGGAGGGAGGACAAGGTGACTAAATAAGAAACGCTAATTTAAAGTGGAAAAGAAACTAAAATGTTTTATTCTTTCATCCGGTCGTCTGGATTCCCGGACGGTCCGGCGACGGGTTCACGGTGGGAACCTGTCTCTCCACCGGCCTGGTTACATAAGAGACAAAAAAAAAACAGAATCGTGAGCGTGGACGCCCGGTAGTGACGCGGATTGACGAACAACTAAAGTTAATGTACTTATTCCCTAGTAACGCGAGCTTAGCCTAATCGATACGCGGGGCATCGGTATCCCCGGACGCGAATTGAACGAACACTTAAACCTAACGCGATTGTTTTCTGGTACGCGAGCTTAACCTAATCAACTCGCGGAGTGTCGATATCTCCGGTCTCGGTACGGTTCGCGGTGGTCCGGAGTGTCGCGGTGAAAAACCGGAATTTTCCTCGGTACGGTACGCGGCGCGGTACGCGTGGAGCGCGGGGCGAGCCGTGCTCGCTGGCGTGGTACGTTGTTCGGGCGCTCTCGGCGCGGTCCCGAACTCTCCCGACTCTCGCTGCGCGATCGCCTCAGCGAGGTGTTTATTACGGCCGCGGCCCAGCGAGTTGTAGTGAATGGACGTGGGTTTCCTCCGTCGGCTGGGCGCGCGGGGCGCCGAGAGGAGAAGTACGGGATTCGCGGAACGCCCCGTCCGCCATCCCCGAGCAACCGCGGCTCGAGCACGTAGGCACAGACGTAGACCTAATGCCTACGACTCGAAACCGGCGAGGTCGCTCGTCTCCGGTAGTATACCGAGAGGCGAGCTCCACACGCTGCTGCGGTCGGTTGGAGACTGAACGTCTGGAGCGCGATGCGGAATCTCGGATGGGAGCGCGGGACGCGGAAACGGGTCCGAGTGGTGGGGACGACGGTTTGGAGTGTCGAAGCTACGGTGCTCTGAAAAGAGCAGGCCGTCGATCGACTGCCTCCCAGAACCTGATCGCGGTCTCGGACTCGACGTATGGGACGTAAACCCACGTACGCTTCGACCGATCCCAGCGCTTCGGCGTGTTCGCCCGATAGTATACCGAGGCTAGCACGATTCCGCGCGGCTGCGAGAGGATTTGGGCTCGGGTGTTCGCCCGAGAGCTGCTCCAGACCAACTCCGGTTTCGGATGGTTCCGTCGCGATCTTTATAGCCCGAACGCGGACCTCCTGTGCTCGTTCGCGAATCTTCGGTACACGCCGATTGGTCCGCGCCCGGGTTGGATTCGCGGATTGGCGAACGGCTGGCCCGCGCCGGTGATTGGTGCGGGTTAAGGTACAACTCGGCTCGCAACGAGACACATGCGTCTCGTTGCACCCCCCCCCTTTCTTCGGAGACGAGACGACGCGATTCGCGAGACAGGGTAACGAGGTGGAGGGTGGCTTACATGCTGTCGAGGCGGCGTCTCGTGCCAGATCTCCCCGGTGGCCGGGTTGAGCCGAAAGCTCCGTCGGACTCCGGCGTAGGTCACTCGGTACCGCTTCAGGCCGAGTGGGCACCAAATAGGACACCCGTCGACGGTGCGCCACGTTGGCTTCGAGCGGGATTGCGGGCGGCTCGGGTTCCGGTGGTCCAGCGTCCCTGGCGGCCGGTGTTCCTGCGGTGGTGGTCGTTAGTACCCGCCGTGGGCCAGGTGGAACAGCCGGCGGTGGCCTGGACGGCACGGTTGGTCGCGGCAAGCGGCGTTCTCCGCGGTCGGCCTGGTCGTCGGGCCAGCGGGGGAGGGTCGCCCGGGTGGCTTGCCGAGTGGTGCTTTTAGGCCGGGTCACCGTCGGACGGCGGATGACCTGCGTCCCGGTTGGTGGTTGGACGCTGGCGGCGCACACCGCTGGTGCGCGAGGTAACCCTGCTCCGGAGGCAGTGCTGCGCCTCCGCTGGTTTCCGGCCGGTGGCTGCGGTCGAGGGCTGACGAGGAGGGCCGTCCTCCGGGCCGGTGGTTCTGCCGGTGTGGGCCTCGCGGCCGATGCAGGCCTTAACACGGCTGCGGGTCGTGGGCCCCTGGCCGGGGTGTAACCCCAGCGGGCCGTCCTGACGTCGGGCGTGATAGGCGTGGTTGGGGGCCGAGGGCCTGGAGGGCCTCCTCCGGGTCGAAGGGCCCGTGTTGGCGGTAGCTCTCCTCGAGCTGGCTTAAGAACTTCTCGTCGGCGAGGTCCATCTCGTGCTAGAGCTTGCTGACGACTGAGCTCGGGGTCCTCGCCTGGTTCCTCGTCTTGATCTGAGTCGCTGGTGCGCACGTGATTCGGCGTCTCGGGTTCCTCTGGCCCCTCGCCGGTCGCCTTCTGTCTGGTTGACTGCCTACGGATAAACGGCGCGTTGTCCGGTTCCCGGGAGTGATACGGCGAAGGTCTCGCACGTGTACGTGCCGGGCTAATCTCCCGGCGGCGTCCCGAAGATCGAATATCACCGGTGAAATTCGACGCTGGATTGTAAACGGGCCGGTGTATTTTTCGAGCAACTTGGCGTTGCGGAAGGCCGCTTTATTTGACAGTTCGTGGCCGCGTCGCAGGACACGCGATCCGACCGCGGGCACCCAAGCACGACGGTGTTTATCATAGTGCTGCTGTTGCTGCTGGAAGGTCCGCGCGATGTTACACAGCGCGAACGCACGGGCTTCCTGCAGGCGGCGGAGACGGAGGAGCAGGGGGTGTCCCGCGTGTTTTTCCCGCGTGTGCCGTATCGTCCCCTGGGGTACGAGCTCTCTCCCGACGTTGAGATAGGCCGGGGAATATCCTGTGGAGCTGTGTTGTGCCGTATTATATGCGAAGGCGATTTCGTGGCACAACTGGTCCCATCCTCGCTGTTTCCGGCCGTGGTACTGCCCTATCATTGTTTTTATCACGTGGTTGACCCGCTCCACCGGATTGCACTACGGTGCATAGGGAGGCGTTTTTCGGTGGAGGATGCCCCAGTCCCGCAATGTTCGTTCGACTTCGTTGCTAATAAACTGACGGCAGTTGTCGGTGACCAGGGTGGCTGGGCAGCCGTGCCGTAGAACGATGAGCTCGCGAATGGCTCGCAGTACGGCGCCCGCTGTGGCCTTGCGTAAAGGGCGGATTTCGACCCACTTTGTGCATCGGTCCTGGAGTACTAGCAAGGAGGTGTATCCGGCGCTGGAGCGGGGCAGAGGCCCGACTAAATCGGCTGAGACCATTTCCCACGGCTGGTGCACGGCGGTGGCGTGCATTGTGCCCGCGGGTGCTTGTTGTACGGTCTTGTACTTCTGGCAGGAGTCGCAGGATCGTACATACTGGGCGCCTTCGCGCAGCATACCGGGCCAGTAATAACGCTGGCACAGACGAGCGAGCGTTTTTGCGACGCCGAGGTGTCCGGCGGTTGGATCGTCGTGTACCTCGCGTAGAACGCGAGCCCGGTCCGGTCGGGCGACGCACAGCTTCCAGGCGTCGTCTGGGGAGCCGTCGTTGAAATCCAGGCTGTGTAGGATGTGTCGGAAGAGCTGTCCCTCTCGGAGGCAGTACTCGGGGTGGTCCTCGGGGTGTTCTCGCACATCCTTCTTTATTCGCTGGTACCAGGGGCAGCGGGTGGCGGCTCATACTGCGCAGGCTTGGAGCGGGCTGCGAGAGAGTTCGTCGGCGACGGTGTTTTCGGCGCCCCGACGGTACCGTATTTCAAAATCCCACTGGCCAGCTCCATGGCCCACCGCGCTAGCCGTCCTGAGGGATTGTCGATGTTGCTGAGCCATTTCAATGACTGGTGGTCGATCAACACGGTGAAACGATATCCTTCTAAATAATGCCGCATCTTCCAAATCCCCCACCGGACGGCGAGGCATTCGAGCTCGGTGGCAGAGTAATTTTTTTCTGCTTTATTCAACGTGCGGCTGGCGTATGCGATCACTCGGTCGCCTTGCTCGCCGGGCTGCGTGAGTACGGCGCCGAGGCCTTCGCGGCTCGCGTTGGTCTGGAGGGTGAAGGGTTTTTCCCAGTCCGGAACGGCGAGGACAGGTGCGGTGGCGAGCCGGTGGTTGAGTTCTTCGAAGGCTGCCTGCTGTACGGGTCCCCATTCCCATTTCCTGGCCTTTTGAAGCAGCCCGGTGAGCGGCGCGGCGGTTTTCGAGACGTCCGGTAGAAAGCGACGATACCAGGAGAGGAGGCCCAGGAATCGGCGCAGCTCCTTGACGTTGGTCGGTCCCTGGAGCTCCGTGACGGCGGCTACCTTGGCCGGGTCGGTATGTAACCCGTTCTGGTCGACGATATGCCCGAGGTACGTAAGTTGTTCGCGCGCGAAATGGCATTTCTCCCAATTCGGCCGCAGGTTCGCTGCTCGGAGCCGTTGGAAGACTTCGGCCAACATTCTCTCATGTTCCTCGTACGTCGGGCTGGCGATGACGATATCGTAGAGGTACGCGAAAGCGTACGGAGCGAGATCCGGCGTGATTACATTATCCAAGAGTCGCTGGAACGTCGACGGGGCGGAGTGAAGCCCAAACGGCATTACCGTAAATTCGAGTAGGCCCCGCCCGGGTACTGTGAAGGCCGTTAGTGGCCTGCTCTCCGGCGTGAGCGGCACCTGCCAGTAACCGTTTTTGAGGTCGATCGTGCTGAGGTAACGTGCCCCCCGCAGTTTGTCCAGGGTAGCGTTGATATGCGGTAACGGGTACGCGTCTTTCTTGGTGACCTGGTTCAAGCGCCGGAAGTCAACGCAGAACCGGTACTTCCCGTCCTTCTTCCGGGCGATTACTACGGGCGAACTCCAGGGGCTGCAAGATGGTTGTACGACCCCCTCGTTGAGCATCGCTTCGACCTCGGCATCGATTACCGCCTGCGTCGCCGGATTGCGTGGGCGGTATCGCTGCTTAATGGGTGTCGGATCTAATAGCCGGATTTCGTGGCGGGCCAACGGCGTTACACCACGAACGGTCTTGAAGGCCTCCTTGTGGCGGTCGACGAGCCGTTGTAACCGCTCACCCTCGGTGGCGGTCAGGTGTTTCAGTTCTCGGTGCGGTCGCAGCGCAGGCCGTGAGGCCTCGGTCGGTTCGGTCCGGGTACAGGCAATGGTGACCTAGGTGCATTCGTAGCCCGAGCTTCTGGAGCAAGTCCATGCCTAGGAGCATCTCCGCGTCGAGTCCCTCCAAGATGTAGTACTGGTGGCGGATTCCTTGACCGTTGAAGGTCCCGACCCCGATAATGCTGCGGTCGAGGCTAGCGCCGGTTCCGTCCGCCAGGGTGGCTGTGGTATCTTCGGCGCGGAGTTCCCACTGCTGGGAGAGGCACCACCGAGCCATGGGGCCGTTGATGAAGGAGCAAACTGACCCGGTGTCGACGAGGGTGCGGGCTCGGTGTTGGCCGACGAATACGCTGATGTAGACACGGGTGTCGTTAAATTCGGGGGCCGGACCCGGAGCTACGGTGGTCCCGCCCGCGTCTCGTTTCCCGGATATGGCCTGGAGTCATGGCACGGGCAGTCGCGGGTCAGGATACCCTCCTTGCCGCAGAATGAACAAAACCGAACCGCCGGGTTGGTACATCGGTGGCGGTCGTGCCCCGGTTGACGGCAACGCCAGCAATGCGTCTCTCGTCGGTATGTACCGGTCACCGCGAGAGCGGAACGCCTGGGTGACTCGCGTTCGAAGGGCCTGCCCCCAGTTTCTCGGCGTACACGGTGCATGACTTCCTCGACCTCTCGCACTCGCTGGATGAGGTGCGTGGCGTCGACCAACTCGCTACGACGCACATGAATCTGCAGTTCTGGACGCATATTATAATAGAGCGCGTCGAGTTGTCGTGCTCGGGGAACCCTCCCCGGCGGCGGATGAGGGTCATGAGGGCCGTTACGTAGGCCTGGATCGGCTCCGCGGGGCCCTGTTGTCGTCCGGCGATCTGGTGGTCAAGGTGTCGCAACTTCCCCGGTGGGAGGTAGTACCTCCGGAGCTGGTCTTCGAGGTCGTCCCAGGAGGTGACGGACGGCGCGAGGTTCCGGTACCATAGGAGCGCGTCCCCCGCGAAGGAGCTCTGGAAAACCTTGTAGCAGCTGTTGGTCGGAGAGCTGGTATACGGTTTTCAGCTCCTGGACGCGTTCGAGGAACGCGTAGGGGTCCCGACCATCGAAATGGCACCCCCACTTCCGCATCTGGTCAAGGACCGGGGCTCCGGTCGTGTTGTCATTCGGTCGAGCCGCTGCGGGACGCAGTGATCCTCGAGTGACCCTCGAGCTCGTTAACGAGTTCGTTATGGAACTCCTCCAGGTCCCGGGTGCGGTCGACCTCTAACTTATAGCCCGGCTCATCCTCGGGCTTGTCCACGTACGCCTCCGGATTTCTACGGACGTAAGTGACTAAACGCTGCCGGAGTTGCAGTACCGTGCCGCTGGTACCGCTCCCGAGCTCGTGCAGCTCCTGTTTGAGCTGCTCCTTCGACAGCCGATAGATCCAGGAGACCCCCATTCTCCCAAAAAATTAAAGCAGGATATCGTTGTCCCGCATTGACGGCGGTTACCGCCCTGGGTTACGCGGTGTTCGCGAGCTTGACGGCGAGCTGGGTATCTAGGGCACCGTCGGTCGAGGGTTGCCGGTGGCCTGGTCGGATCGGGACGCGGATACGCGGAATACGCGGTACGTCGGGGCACGTGTTCCCGTGCGCGAGAATAGAAAATTATTTTTACGCGAGAATTCGGGGTACGGTTTCCCTGAACATAAACCGAGTCTTCTCGGGATAATACGCGGTACATGTACTTAATAGCTAATTACGAATTTAAGATTAATTATTATCTAACTGCGATCTCGGGGGTCCACTCTTACTACTCTTCAGGTCCCTGTTCGGGCGACATGTAACGGTACACGCCTCGTGCGGGAAGCGCGAGCGAGGCGTGCGCAGGCCCTCCCCTGGATTCGCTCAGCGACCAGGGTTCTTTGGGGAGGGGAAAGGTGTTTGGTAATGACTGCGACTCGGATAGTGTAAAAAATAACTCCGATTTTATTGTCCCCGGGTTTCTGGGTTACCGGTGGGTCCGGTTCCGGCAGGCTGCGCAGGTGGAACAGCCTCTCGGCCGATCTACGACAGTAAATGAGGGTGGACGACCCGATAATTAAACGAATCTTATAATCTACTTTAAATACTAACGCTCTTAGAATTAACGCGTGGAGCAGTGGTGCTCGGAGACGAAGGGTACGCGAAGCGGACTGGATTCGCGGCGGTACAGGCGGGGATTTTTCGGAGCGTCGCTCTCGCGCGAACGACGGCGTACGGGGCGCCGCTCTGTCGCGAGCGGTGCCGTTACGCAGCGGTACTACTACGGTCGGCGGCGAGCGGGGCTCGCCTAACGGTGGTGCGCGTGGCGCGAAACTGCGGAGGCGCGACGCGTTGGTCGGTTCCGGAGCGAGCCGGTCTCGCTGGCTACGGCTATCGCGAGCTCGATACAACTCGCTGTGACGTACTTGGATAGGATCGGTTTCTTGAGGTTGACAGGATCTGCGGGACCATCGCGGCTCAGCGATGGTATTAGTGAACTGGACGCGTCCTGCGTCAGCTGAGCTCGCGGGGCGCGGTCCGGCTCGTTACCGGATCGGCGGGACGCCTCGCTTGACGTCCCCGGCCAACCGTGGTGTGAGTTCGCACGTGACGGACGTAAACCCAGACACGTACGGCTCGACACCGGCGTCGTCGCTCACTCTCGGGAGTAGCCAGCAGAGAGAGAGTTCGAACGCGGCTACGGCCGACCGATGGCTAAGCGCACGAGACGCGATGCACGGTCGCGGATCGGAGAACGGACTCGCAGGATTCAGGAAACGGATCGCGGAGGGGGGAGAAAGAGCCGAAGTGTCGCGGCGACGGTATGCTGAAAAGCACTGCCGACGGCCGACTGCCACCTCTAGGCTTGCTCGCGTTCTCGACTTTCCTCACACGGGACGTAAACCCTCGTGCTCGTACGGCCAATCCCGGCGTTTCCCCGCACCTACCCGGTAGTATACCGTAGCATATGCGTTTCCACGCTGCTGCGAGAAGTCCGGAGCTCGGTGATGCTACCCCGAGAGCAGCTCCAGGCCAACTCCGTTTCTGTCGGGTTTCGGCGCGATCTTTATAGCCCGAGCCCGGACCTCGCGAGACGTTCGCGAACCTTCGGCGTTCGCCGATTGGACCGTGCTCGGGGCGAATTCGCGGATTGGTTCGCGGCTGGTTCTCGGCGTTGATTGGCACGGGCTTGGTCCGCGAACGCGGATTCGCGAGGAGACGTAATACGCGTCTCGTCGCAAGTGAATCATCCAATTTGTCCTGCTGGTAAACAGTACACTACAGAATTGATCGTTGTGTTGTCCGGTAGAATCTAAAAAAAAAAACGATTCCTTTAAAATCCCAACAAACAGATAGCATCACCTTTTTTTGATAAATATCGGCTTTCGAAGTGCTTTGAGCCGGTTCGTCTTTTTTACTCCATGATCTCTTGCGTGTAAAATTGTTGTAGACAACCCATTTCTCGTCCCCAGTGATGATGCGCTACAAAAATGGATCATTTTCTTGAAGTTTGAGAAGCAAATCACAGACGTCAATGCGATGACACAAATTTCTTTCCGTTGTAACTGGAACGAAGGGTTGTGCTGCTCTCTCCTGGATGCTCGAGCACGCCAGGGTCTTTGAAGAGGGCAGCGGGTTCGAAATAATTCGACAACGGTCTTTGTGATACTTAGTAAACTTTATTCCCGGTCCTGGTTGCCGGTTGGTCCGGCGTGGATCGTTGCGGTGTCCCGGCGAGCGGTTCCCGCTGGAACCGGCGGCTACGGATAATCGTTGGTGGACGTCGGTTAATTAAGCAATTACAATTGATACTAAACCTAAACTTAAGACTAATTGCAGGAAAGCTATGGTATAGACGCGGATCGAGTCTTGGCTCGCGAAACGGCGGAAACGCGGAGCGATCCTAAATCGTGTACGGTACAGGCGCGAGCGGTTCTGGACCACGAGGCGGCGGAAAGCGCGGAGCGATTCTAAATCCCGTACGGTACAGGCGCGAACGGTTTTGGACCGCGAGACGGCGGGAAACGCGGAGCGACTGTGAATCGCGTACGGTACAGGCGCGATCGTGCAGTTCTTAATCGTGCGACGGTGGAGCGAATCGGGATATCCTGAGCTGCGAATGGAAGCAGGAACCACCGCGGGTTCAGCTACTTTACAGTGAATCGGTGTTTCCCTCGTTAGTGCTGCGTTTTCGGGGTCGCGATTTGCCTCGTAGCCCGACCGGCGGAACGCCCGGCTCGCCGCTCTCGGCCCGACCGCGGTGTGGGTTTGCTCGCACACGGACGTAACCCGTAGTACTCGTTCCATCGACACCAGCGTGCTCATGCACACGCACGGACGTAACCCGTAGGGTGCGCAAGCCAACTCCGGTGCTGGCTTTTTTTTTATACAAGCAGTATAAATTTAACGTTTTTGGATCAGGCGGACGCAGTTTTGTGTGGAGACAAGCAAATACTGAAATGGAAGTGAAAAACTTGCGTGCTACGGTAAAACATGGGGGTGGTTCGATTATGATCTGGGGGTGTATGTCTGCAGACTGTACCGGGAATTTTATTTTTTTTCGCCGAGAAAAATAGAAATTATTCGAAAAAAATGGAAAATATCCGAAATATTTAAGAGAAATAGAAAACATACGGAAAAAATTAGCAGAAATTCATTTAGTGCCTCAATGCACTGATCAATGTCAGATGTTGCATTGAATTTAGAAACTGTGTTCCAGCCGAGGGTACTCTCCCTGTATTTGTCCCAATCGGTGGACATGTAGAATAAAGATCCTGAGGAGGGATCCACGGAGGCGATTTTTGTAAGTGAAACTGGTCTGTGTTCCGTACCAAAGTGGTCCAAGGCAGCGCACAAGAAGGAGTGACGTAGATCTGTGATGAAAAAATCTATTATTGACGGAAGAATCCGTGGCCTGATGAAAGTAGGCAAGTCAGGTGCAATAATTGCAAAGTTTGACTTAATCATGCATTCGTAAAGGGTGGTACCGGCCTTATTTGCTCTGGCGTTGTTCCAGAAACGATATTTGGCGTTCCAGTCTCCGCCGATTATGTAGGGAGAACCAAAGTGCGTAATATGTCTCAGGTCGTCTCCGGTTAGGGATCGGTGTGGATTGAAGTAAATGACTCCGACCAAGATGGTGGGATGGTCAAGTCTGATGGCCAGGAATTCCAAAGCGGTATGAGTGCGTACAACTGTAAATTTTAAGTTGATATTCTCATCCTGGTGGGTTGGTCCTTGCGGATCACCGTATAACCAGGAATAGAGAAATTGATATTGGGAGTGAGCCAGGTTTCTGTGACCAGAAGGATATCACATCCAAGTTTTTCAAGATTGGCAATGATTTCATTACGCTTGGGATAAATAGACCCTGCATTCCAGGTAATAATATGCGGTAGAGAAGCTATTGTAATAAGCAAGAGGTGGATGGAAATGGTTAATCCAAGGTCGAAATGACCTGCAGGAATGCTTGGAATTTTTGGGAATTCGTAGTGCACAGCCTGAGCCTATTGGCCAGGGTTTCAGCAGTGTTAAGCATGAGGTTGAGATCGCAGAGATGTTTTAGTTCATGAAGAACATCGGTTAACTTAATAAATTGGATGAAATCTGGATTTTGATTTCCCGAGAAGTTGCGGGAGCTTGGCTCGTTTGACTGTGGAATCAGAGATGATTTAAGGCGGGGGCCGCGGCTCAAGATTCTGTGGGTGCATCCCCTCCATAGTTCCGTACACGTACATGAGATTTGCAAGGGTGCGGAATGCCCGCTTTCATTTGTTAATAATGCAAACATAGTACTGTTCTGTAGTCAAAAGCCTTAGATAAAAGTTCAATCTAGGCGGCAAAGGTCCTCAGAAGTCCTACTTTTGCATTTTTTAGCCGTAATTTGCAGTATTCAGCAGCATACTGCTAGTCGAGTGACATTATCGTAGATATCGAGAGATTTAGAGCTCGTATGGAGTTCGTAGGTCCTTTCCCGCCTAGCGGGAACATATAGGATCTCAATGCAACGCCAATCACGTTGTATGCTTACAACTTCTTATTTCATCAAAATATAGTTCCGGCATATTTCGCTACAAGCGCTGTACTCTGTTCCCGATCTCTGTCGTCGTCAGCAGTCACTGTATCGGTAAAACAGAGGCCTATAGGAGCATGCGCGGCACGACAGTGTCACGTAATAATCAAGAAGAAAATATAAAAAAAAACTTTATTGCTCAACCGGAGTTGAGTACCACTGAGTTAGTTACAAAGATTACTACAATGATTGAAATACACGGAGAACGTACGTAGGCGATACTAAAACAAAACTGAACGCTCGTGCCCTGGGGCGGCGGCTTCTTATACCGTCGGAGACAACTGACCGCTGAGGATATTTGATCCCTTCTTATCAACAGGACTTCTCCGAAGGTGGTACCGTGTGCAACGAAGGTGTTGCCGTGTGCAACGAAGGTGTTGCCGTGTGCAACGGGCCATAATCAGGTGTGGTCCCTGTCACATTCCCCCCTTCTTAGATTGAACTTAGTCCCTTAAGTTCTTTTTGAGGATGCTCTTCTTGAAGCGGACCCGCTGGGGCTGTATCAAGACTCTTCCTCCCTCATTGTCTTCGATTGCCAAAGGGCGGCTTACAGTGGTGTACAGGCTGATTGGCGCACTCGGTTGCGTTGGTTGGAAGTCGTTGTGGATTTGTGGCCCTTTCTTGATCTTACAGCAGAGCAGGTGGAAACAGAGTTTTCTGGGGACGCAGTTCTTCAGACAGTCGAGTAATCCTAATTTGTTGAGCACGTATAAACCTATCAATCCTACCGATACATATCCTATTATTTGTAATGCACTCATACCATACGATCGTAAAGTCTCTATTCTATGTTCGAAATTTAGCTTTGATATTTCGCTATCGAGTTGATCCGCGGAAGTTCGGTACGAGGCAATGTTGCTTATAATTTTCGGCGTGTTTTTGATCTTCTCCAAAATGTGAATGTAACTATCATTGTTATTGAGTTCTATGGTTTTCATTTTCATATCGTAAGCTAGTTCGGTTTTGCTTTCGCCTATTCGCATGTACTCGTTATTAAACAATAAATCGCATGAATCGTTAGAGCTAATTATAGATGGTCTGTCAATGGTCTGAATATTATGTTTAGTGGAACATATCGCGTCAATTTCTACTGGTTTAGAGGGTATCGCTAGGAATTGATTTTCGGCGTGCAGCGGTATGAAACTGATGTAGTCGATCTTATAAACGGATATCTCGCAATTGTTGATGTTCTTCTTGTAGTTAATAATTTCGCTGTGACAGTCGTTGTCGGAATTACTGTTGTGGATCGGCTGCGTTTGTTTACAAATCATGACTATCTTTCGTTTACAATGTTTGGTGATATAGTCGAGATCAGTGTTTATGTAAAGGAGGTTTGAAGTTAGAAATACTGGATTTTCTATCACGGGTGCCATAAATATATTGTTTCTTTTATGCGGGATGGGGTATACGCGCATTATATCCCACTTTTGTTCGAGCACTAGAGGTATCGAAATCTTGAAAAATAATTTGTCATTATACGTGAAAACGGTTAAGTCACTGATGTCGAGTATGAATTGAAAGTGTTCGATTTTGGGCGCAATGGCAATGTTATAAGTGTGATGTCCTATGATCTTCGCGTAGTTGCTTACAAGCTTTTCGGGTTCTATAATCTGTGGGCTAATGATACCTTGTTTACCTAAAATGATCGCGTTTAATATTTGGTCAAGTTGGAAGTGCGAATCCTGTATGGCATTATCGATTTTCATTATGAGTTTAGTAAATATGCTTTCTGTATTCAATTGCTGCGTTAATTGGTTATATGAACGTTCTAAATTCTCTAAACTCTTTGTGTTAAGCATTTTCTTTATAAGCGAAGTCTGGTTAGCTAGTATGATTTTAATCTGTTTGTCGTCGTCAAATAAGGTGTCAATGTTTTTATTTATCAAATCCAAATCGTCTGTGTCTAGTGTTCCGAATAAGCTTTTAGAGATTGATCCGACAAAGTTCAATAATCCTCGCTTCGTTCTCTGGTGTATGAGGGTTCTTACGTGACTGGCTAATTGTCTAATATTATTAATACGTATGTCTAAAGTATCTAATGCTTCGGTATAGTCGAAGTTAGTAGCTGATTTACTGATTTCGTTTTTATATTGTGCTATGTTTTCGATTTGCTTAAACATCTCGCTCGTGTCTAGACCTATTATCACATTGGCGGTACTACTGTATAAATAACCCTTATTTATCTTTTCTAAAAATATGTTATTCTGGGTATCTAATGGTGTTATAGTGACGTGTGCGCAAGTTAATCCCGCGAAGAGGATTGTCGTCCTGGAAAATAAGATTTTAGTCTGTTACCGTGTACTTTCTTATCGTTAATGACATAATACGGTGTGCATACTTTATCAATCGTGAATGGTCCTAACCATTCTATGTCTAATTTGTGTTCCTTATGATCATTGTGTATCAAAACTTGATCTCCTTCTTTGAAAATTGATTGCGGTTTAATAATTTTACGTCGCTGGTCTCTTTGATATCTTTGTTTACTCTTTAGCAAGGTGTCTCGGGCTCTTTTCAATCGTGAGTCCCATTCTTTTTTTCGAAAGGATACTTCGTCTTCGTAACTTCGCTGAGGATTTTTGGAAATGGTTGAAGGTAGGTTAGCTTTGTGTCCAAACGTTAGTTCAAAAGGTGTGTAGCCTGTGGCGTCGTGTGTCATTGTGTTATACGCTAAGCAAACAAAGTTCAATTGTTCGTCCCATTCGTCGGTGGATGTTTGTTGTATTGATTTTAACATGTCAGTGACAACTGCGTGCGTTCTTTCTAGGGATCCGTTGCTTTGCGGGTGGAATGCGGTAGTTTTGATATGTTTTATGTTAAAAGCTTCCTCGTATCTTTGCATTAGTTCGGAAATGAAATTCTGTCCTCTGTCTGTTAGTATTTTCTTGGGTGCGGAGAATATATAAATGTAGTGGTTCAGTAGGGCGTCCCATATGGATTCGGTTCGTTGCGTCTTGAGGGGTACTAGTATAAGATATTTAGTCAGTTCGTCATGAATCGAGAGTATGTACTGATTACCGTTCTTCGTTTTTTGTAACGGTCCTAACAAATCCATAGCTATTTTTTCGTTCGAGTCTATCGGGGTGTCGGTTATGCATGGTTCTTCTCTTGGGCGAATTCGCGTGAGTTTAGCTCGTTGGCAAGTGTCGCATGTCTCAATGTATTCCTGAATTAGTTTAAACAAGTTCGGTATTTTGTAGTTAATTTTGATTCTGTCATAGGTTTTCTGTATTCCGGGGTGTCCGATTAATTCGTGATTTTCTTTGATAATTTGTTTAATTTCGTCGTCGGTCAATTCTTTTACTGGTTCCCATGCAAATTCTATCTCTTTGTCCGTGTCGTTAAAGAACATGAGCATTCTCTTGATCGTATTTCTATCCTGAATTGAAATATCATTGTCTCCTATACCAATTCGATTCGTGTTCCTGATGATTTTATTCAACATGTTTAGCCATTTTTCTTTACTTTCGTACGCGCCTAATTGGTCTGAAGTTAGTTGGAAGAAGTTCTTTTTATTGGGTACGATCTTTAGTGGTTTCGGAAGTTCGTCTGAGGTTTCCCAGGTTTGGTATCTGGACAGTAAGTCTGTGGGTTCGTCTTGTGCTGTAATCGCGTGAATTCGGGATAAACAGTCGGCAGCGGTATTGTCTTTTCCTTTAGTGTACCGTATTTCGTATTCGTATTCCTCTAGTCGTAGTCTCCACCTGATCAGTCGAGATGAGGGGTCTTTGCAATTTTGTAACCATGTCAAGGCTTGGTGATCGGTTCTAATAATGAATTTTCTTCCTAACAGGTATTGTCGAAGTCTTTTACTTGCCCATACAATTGCTAACAGCTCCTTTTCGGTAGTCGAGTAATTTCGTTCGGGCGAATTGAGAGTTCGTGAAATATAGCAACAGGGGTGTCCGTCTTGCGAAAGGATGGCTCCTATTCCTAAATTACTTGCGTCAGTCGTTAGAGTGAATTGTTTTTCAAAGTCAGGGAATTTGAGAACTGGTGCGGTACATAATTTCTTTTTTAGTGTGTCAAAGCTGGTCTGCGTCTGTTCGTTCCAGTGAAACGGTACGGTCTTTTTCGTCAGTTCGGTCAATGGTTTCGCGATTTTGCTAAAGTTTCGTATAAATTTTCGATAGTATCCCGCGAGTCCTAAGAATGATTTTACGTCGGTCGGTGTTTTAGGGATTTTGAAATTTTGAACGGCTTCTAGTTTCTTTGGATTGGGCTTTATTCCTTCAGAGGTTACTATGTGGCCTAAGTACTCTAGTTCTGGCTTTAGAAATTCACATTTGTCCGGTTGCAGTTTCAATCCTAATTCTCTTAATCTTTGTAACACGATTGCTAAATTTCTGTTATGTTCTTCGATGGATTGTCCGAATATTACAATATCGTCTAGATACACGAAGCAATGTTTGTTTGTAAGTCCACGTAGGGCGGTATCCATCATTCTCTGTAAAGTTGCTGGGGCGTTCTTCAGTCCAAATGGCATTCTATTATAATGATAGTGTCCTTGGGGAGTAGAAAAGGCGGTGTATTTTTTGGATTTCTCTTCCATCGGGATTTGATGGAAACCCGAGGATAAGTCTAAAGCTGAGAAGAATTTCGCGTTTCCGAGTTGTGATAAAATGTCGTCTATGTCGGGTAAGGAGTATGCGTCCTGGTCAGTCAATTCGTTCAGTTTTCTAAAGTCAATAACTATCCTCCACTTTTGTTTGCCTGATGCGTCTGATTTTTTCGGTACCACCCAGACTGGTGAATTGTAAGGGGAATCGCTGGGTTCAATTATTCCTTTTTCTAACATCTCGTCCATTTGCTTGCTAATTTCTGCTTTGTGGCATTCAGGTGGTTTGTACGATTTTGTGTTAATGACCTTGTTTTCTTTTAGTGTTATCGTGTGTTTAGTGAGGTTGGTGCAAGGTAGGAATTCTTTTTCTAAATTGAAAACATCGATATAAAAGAGAAGCAATTTTTCTATAGGTTGTTTCAAACTGTTTTCTATATGTGAAAGTCTAATTATTTCTTTAAAGGTGGATATTTGATCGTAGGTGTTAGAATTTTCAATATTGTTAGTAATTTGTTTTTCTGACTCACCACAATTGATAAAGCATACCGTGGTAGGTTTTCCCTCGAGGTACACAAGTTCGTGGATTATCTCGCCTGGTTGGATAGTTTGATTCTGAAATGTTAATATCGTGTCGTTTAATTTCAAATGATCGTTAGTGATGCTGAAGTTAAATTGTTTCATGGCTGGTAACCCGAATATGCCGTCTTCAATGATAGGAAAAGTTTCGTCTACGATATAAAATTTTATAAATTGACCGGCTATTCTAAAATTAGTGAATTCGTTCGTTCGGAATTTAGAATGTCCCATAGCAAACTGTTTGGTTTCGTGGTCGGTATAGATCTTCATTCCTGCAGGTCTTCGTCTGACAAGGTTGACTCCTGCTCCTGAATCGACGAGAAATCTCCATTGTTGTCCGGATGGGGATCGTAATAGGATTGTTGGTAGTTGCCCGGTGACGGTGTTGATTCGTAATAGTTCGTTTCTTCCTCGGTTGATACCACAGTGTTGTTCACTCGCGGTGGTCCGCGTTCCTGTGGGGCTCGCACTTGAAAATTTGAGCACTGGTTGGCGGTGTGGCCGATTTTTCCACATTTGAAGCATTTAACCTGTTGTCGGTCGATGAGCGGTCTTCTCTCCATCTGGTTGAACGGGCTGGGTCTGGTAACAGCGGTCGGCTGAATCTGCGGCGTGCGCGGCGGTACGTAGCTCTGGTATCTCTTGTTTGGAATAACGGGTGGTCTGACCATCGCTGGGCGTTGGCGACGGAATGAGTCGTGGCGTTCTTCTCGGAGGTATCTCTCCACATCGGCAGCTTCCTTTTCAGCTTCGATCAAAGTCGTGGGTTTGCTGGTGAATATCATGTGTCCGATCTCTCTCTTGAGACCGTTTATGTAGATTTTCGTAACTCTCTTCATGGTTGCCTCCATCATTACTCTTCTGGTTATGGGTTGTGGATACTCGTTAGTAATGGCGTACGTTATTTTATTCAAAGTTTTACGGAATCGAATGTTGAAATTCTGCACGGTTTCGGTAGCTCCTTGCTTTATTTCCCGAAGTTGTTCGTTAAATTCGTCTGCAGAAGCCTGTGTGGCTACATTAGTACGCAGTGCTTCGTAAAGCTCGGCATACGTTTCAATATTCATGTTACGAATGCTTTGTGCTGCTTTGCCTACTATCTTTTCTACTTTAATTGCTTTCAACAATAGCATCTGTTCCATACACATGCTTCGAAGTGATTTGACTTCTTTAATAAAATCTTCAACTCCTACATCATCATCTCCGTTGAGCGTCGGGATGTAACGTATGGCATCCTTGGCTCTCAGGTTAGAGCTCTGCGAGCTCGTTTCGCCAGGTGCATTTTCTCGCGTTGGGGCAGGTGGTGCAGTGGTTTTGATTTTAGATCTAATCGCGGAATCGTCTTCGGTCATGACGGAAGTATAATCCGCATCGTCATCTTCAGTCATGCTCAAGCCTGTTAGATTTCTGCCTAATATCTCAATTTCTTTAACGCGTTTCTTATTCTCTTTGTCTACCGATTGTAAAGCGGCTTCTAGCGTGGAAATTCTTTGGCTGTACATATCTTGTTGGCGAGTAATAGTCTCATTCTGTTTTCTAATTGTCTCCAATAATTCTTTCACTTGAGCGTCAGAGGTGCTCGGTTGTGGTTTACTCATGATTCTAACTGAACATACACTGTCTCATGAACTGTTGCTAGAGAAGCTATCTCTCCTATCACGGTATTGAGAATAAGAAGCCAGGGCTCACCTTTCGTAGAAATCCGTATCGTCACCAAAATCTTCCGTTGATCTTAGGTTCCCGTAGGCCGAAGTCGTAGCTCCGTTTTACACAAGATTCTTCCGGTTCGTTGATCCTCGTGCTTGTGGATTCCCGTAGGCCGAAATCGTAATTTCGTTTATCACAAGACTCGATGGATCCTGGCAGGATCGCCAAAATGTCACGTAATAATCAAGAAGAAAATATAAAAAAAAACTTTATTGCTCAACCGGAGTTGAGTACCACTGAGTTAGTTACAAAGATTATTACAATGATTGAAATACACGGAGAACGTACGTAGGCGATACTAAAACAAAACTGAACGCTCGTGCCCTGGGGCGGCGGCCTCTTATACCGTCGGAGACAACTGACCGCTGAGGATATTTGATCCCTTCTTATCAACAGGACTTCTCCGAAGGTGGTACCGTGTGCAACGAAGGTGTTGCCGTGTGCAACGAAGGTGTTGCCGTGTGCAACGGGCCATAATCAGGTGTGGTCCCTGTCACAACAGCGTGGATGGCGTGTACGGGTGCCTACGCCGATCGCAGGGACCGGGATGCCTCGAAGTATTTCCCAATAATGCAGAGGCGGGACTTTTCCATAGTGAAAAGAGCTAGATAAAAGTTCAATCTAGGCGGGAAAGTTCCTCAGCAGTCCTACTTTTGCATCATTGGGAAATGGTTAGCAATATTCGGCAGCATGTCGTTTGTTAGGGCGGCAATGGAAACTGACATGGCGGCACACTCACACACCGCCTGGTCGGCGTGTACGTGTGCCTACGAGGGTTGAAAGGGTCTGGAATTCCGCAACCCATTTCTCTATAATACAGGGATGTGAATTTTCAGTAATGGTTCGCACTAGACAAAAATATCAACCTAACATGCTGAATCCCTCGAAAATCCGTAAAAATTATTGTTTGCGAAATGTAACAAATAGTTTGACAAACTATATTTAAACAATTGATTTTTTCTAGTTTTTATCTCTAGATAGAAGTGAACGCATTCTAAATATTTTCAGTGACAATTTGATTTCTATAACTCTAATGGTCGAAAGCAACCTGTTGTGAATTAGCATCTTGCGCCGATGGCCCGCGCCGTGACATTGACACTGAAGGGTGTCATAAATTAGCCCTCCCACGACACTGTCTCGCCGAAGACGAAAGAACTTTCCTGTAACCTCGGTGCAAAACACAGTCATTCTCTAAAGTCTGAAACATCGCCGCTTCGCACGAATGTACGATTGCCTAGTAAATATGATGCGAATTATATCATGTTTGGTGTCATTTTTATCAGAAACATTCCACGAATCTGTTGAGAGAGGTTTCATGAAGAAATAATGAAAAATAAATAAAATTATGTCATCGCATTAGTATTGTCTCACCGATGTACCTGACCCATGTTACACCCAACGACCGGCACACCGAACGGCCAGGCCGACTACGCTTGCAATGTTCCGCATTTTATATGGATTTCTGTATGCATTGTCGGGCCGGCCTGACGGTATGCGGGGTCCGAGAGTTTCTGCGTTTTTATGAAATACATAATGGTAATAACGGTACTTCATTCATAACTTATAACGTAACTTTTAATATACTTGGTTTTTTTTATTGGTTGGGATTGGCTGCGCGTGGCGTCAGATCTCGAACGGGAGATCCACCGCGCCGCCCCACTATTGGCAGGTGCTCGTGTCGCCGCGAGATCGATGGTCGATTGACGGCGAGTCGTGCCATAGGCTGTCACCGCCGGATCGATTATCGACGCGGCTAATAGAATTTCTATTGGCCCGGGATTCAAATTCGGCAAGTCATCGTTCCGGCGGTGATAGAAAACCGCTCGCGACTCGCCGACGATCAGATCGTCTGTTCATCTCTAAGCGTTAACTTTGCGAAATCGTTCTTCTCAAAATCGTTATAAGTAGCTAAGGCGTCGCGCGTCGTGGGACCGGTCTAGCTACAGCGATTCGGTATCTGGGTTCCCAGCAACTCCGCTGAGAATAATTCAACAGTTTCTTTCTGTGCATACATTTATTGTTAATCCAAGTCCAACCTATCTGTTGGCTTTAATATTGTACATATTCGTGTTTAAGTCTTAAGTGTAAGTCACGAACCGCTAGACGGAAATAAAGTGCTCGTCCCGTAGCGAAGAGTTTATTCTCCGTCCCCAATCCGTAACATTTATAATTACATTAGGTATATTTAGCAAACATGTGCATAATCTTTATTTGTATTAAATTTTGTATTAAATTAAATTAAATTAAATTAAATATTTCTGGAATTCCGACGAATTTGTTCCGAATGAAGTTGCATACGTACCGATAATATCATTAAAATATCATTACGAAGTTTTACATACGCCTAGAAGGTATGACAAGATGGTAAATTATGACAATTTGTTGACGAGTGCTGTAACTTCGTGAGGATACTTTAGTGATATTGTAAAGTAAATATAATTCAAATTATGGCATGTTTGGTGTGATTTATAGCGGGAGAATGCCACCAATGTGTTGAAAGAAGTTTCATGAAAACATTGCATCAGGATAGTCTCACCGATATACCTGACCTAGCACAATGTTACACCCTTCGGCGGTCTAGCTTCTGGGCTTTTCGACAGGTAGACACTTGAGGGTGTCATCAACTAGCCGTCCCAATATAACACCGCATAAAAGAGCTAAGGGGCACAGAATGCCTGTAGAATTAGGATATTTGTTGCGTTGATTGAGAACGAACGAGCGGCAACCGGTCCTCTTGCCGTACTGGTACAACGTCGCTGCAGGGAAAGGTGAAGGGTAGTTTCAGGGGGGGGGGGAGAGAGAGTTTTTACTGTTGCATTTATTCATAAGCAGAAACTAATACAGTGGCAAATATATGGGAAAAGCGTGTTTTTTTACAAAGTGTGTGGGGGGGGGGGGCACATATTTGGGGCGCGTGAGGAGGGATTATGCTTTACTTTCGCGGGGCGGCGTCGATAGGTGGCGAAGGAGCGTCCTCCTCGTTGTGGACATCGTAGAGATAGAGCTTGGTCGTCTTCGCTTGGCTGCTTCTTTTCTTTGTTGTTGTTGTTACGGATGTTACGGAGGTTTCAGGGCAGTCCTCTTCCTTCAGTCCACATGATTCGTTGCTAGAAGTGACACATAAACAAAATGCGAAAAAAATTGGAATTTACTCGATAATGTAAAAGGTAAAATTGCATTGCTCTGCTTACATTGTGAGCTGCTGTTCCATCCATTGTCGGCTCGAAATCTGCGCAGTGTGGGATGACAGTCGGCCAGTGTTCCTCCATCGTCGCCTCGAAGAACAAACAGCTCAGATGAATCGAGAAAAAGAAAATAAACATAATGTTCAAAAATTGGAATCCACCTGGGAATATAAAAAGTAAAATTGTGTTGATCTATTTACATTGGTGATGCTCCGTCCATTAGCGCTTTAGAATCTCCATGGTGTAGGACAACTCTCGGGCAGTATCGTCCATCATCGTGTCGACGAACAAACAGCCCACATGGTTCAAGAAACATGAAAATAAACAAAATTCGACAAAATTTAGTTAGTATTTATACTGCTTGAGAATATAAAATCTAAAATTTCATTGCCGTACTTACATTGGGAGCTGATGCCACATCCATTGTTGTCTCGGAATATTTTTTATATTTTTCATTATATTCAATCGTTGATATACATCAGCGATCCTGCACACTTATCTGCATGTGTGCACCTGACGTCGGACAGCAATTTTCTTTTTCCAACAGATCGAGTCAGTGGCGTTGCACCTGTAGGTGTATCACGACGCGGCATAATACTTTAATATTTCTTTTTCCATCGTTGATATAAATCAGCGATCCTGGACACTTATCTGCAATTGTGCACCTGACGTCGGACAGCAATTTTCTTTTTCCAACTTATCGAGTCAGTGGCGTTGCACCAGTAGGTGCCCAGTTAGCCAAATGCCTACTCGACCAAATCGAGTGGAATGTGTGCTGCACACATTGCGAGCAAAAGACTTATGTATTTCGTACCAAACCCTGCTCGAAGCAGAATTTGGTCCTCATTTGGTTTGATTGTGACACCAAAGTGTGTCGTGAAATTCCTAATAAAATGCGGCGGCAGATGTTTGTCACATCCATGCGAAGCCTACAGGTAAAATTCCATGCGGCATCATGCGGCATGGGAGCCAAACTTTAGCTTCGTTACAGAGGGCAGGTCCGTCGCACTAAGAACGGACGTAACCTTGTTCTAACAGTAAATATCGGTAAAAATTGAAGTAAATCTTCCTGTGTAGGGTGGGAAAAGGTATTTTATTTAAGTTTCAATGCGTAATAAAGATAAAGTGATGCGTAAACACCACAATGTGTCGTGAAAGACAAAGCGCCGTGTTGTATAATTCGAAGAGCGTACGTGCGAGAAAGAGAGAGAGAGAACGAGCGCGAAGAGTGTTCGTGCGAGAGAGAAAGAAAAGAGCGCGAAGAGTATGCGTGCGAGACAGAGAGAGAAAAGAGCGCGAAGAGTGTGCGTGCGAGAGGAAGTGAATTCGAAGATTGAAAGAAGAATATGGAAAGGGATGACGGAATATTTTTAATGTGTATTAATTTTTTATTTCAATTGAATTTATTTTCAAATTGTTACAATTAGTATAATTGTAATATAATTTAATATAATTTAAAATATATAATATAATTTAAAATATATAATTTAATTTAAAAAGTCAATTTAAAAAGCCAATTTAATTTAAAATATGATTTAATATAATTTAAAATTAGCACTAAAAAGTGCTGTTTGGAGCACTGAAAAGTGCTGTTTGGTGTTTTTTTTTAATTTTTTTTTTCTTATTTTCAGTGGAGGGAGGTTAAATGCGTTACGCACAACTTCTCGGGGCCATTCCAACCCCGAGAAAGTGTGGGACTCCCCAAGCGATCGCCCCCCGTTTCAGAGGGGCGATGTGACAGCGAGGGTTTACCCACTAAAACTCCTCCCTCCACTTGCGCCCCCTGTTACTCCGCCTGCTCCCAAGGGTTAATATACCTCGCCGCACTGCCCGACGGCTTCTTGTGCCGGACCCTTTCCTTGCGAGCTTTCAGGACCACTCGCATCGAATCTTGAAATTCGAGGCGAGTGGGCCTTGAGAAAGATCTGCTTTCGCAAACTGCATCTGCAACATTATTTAAGAAAGATTATTTACACGGTCATATTAAGCTTATTAAGTTAATGTATTAAGCAATAAATAATTCTTACCGAAAAGGGCCCGCACAATTTTCGTGGGACACAATGGTTGGCAACTGTCCGTGCCAAACCACGTGTATGAGGGTAGGAGGCTGTCTGCGACAGCCTCTCTAAAAGAGGCACTCAGTGCCTCTTTTAGATTATACCCTCCAACATGGGCAAAAAAGTCAACCTAAAAAATAATAAGTTATATCATTAATATATATACTCACACGTGTGTGCGCATATAGCAATGGAATAAATGCATACACTTACCACATTATTGTACTCCTGTTCGGAGCAGTTTTCGAAGTTGTCTACCTCTTCCCTCGTTTGAAGAGGTAGACATTCCGGCTTTCTCCCATAACTACGAGGTTGCTCCCTTTTGTTTATTATTCTAGAAAGAAGAAGTAAATTTTGTTAAATATTGCCATCATACTGTAATTTCAATTTCTTAAATTACATACTGATCCATTTTCTTTTCCAGGAGGTCCAGCTTTCTTGCGAGGTGCTCGTTCTGCGACATCAGTTTCTCGTTTTGCGACGTCAGTTGCTCAAATTGGGATCTTGTGATGGTTGCGGGGGTCTGTGGTGTTATAGGACGTGGTGGTAAATAGGACGTGGAGGAAGAGGACAAATGTATTGGTGAGGAGGTTGGTGGTGGTATGGGAGGAGGATTGAGCAACGATGTCGACGTTGCTCCATGACTCTCCGGCGAATCGGCCTCCAGAAGTCGCCGGAGCTCCTCATCGGAGTCAAGAGCACTCGTTGATTGAAAGGGGCGTTTCCGTCGCCGAGGCTCCCCATCCGACGAGGTGGTCTTATACCTCGCCGGCTTCTGAATTGTCCTCTCTGGACGACGGTTTATACAATATACAATATTTTAGATTAATTATATGATACAGGAGACTGAAACTTACCTTTTCCATTGCCTCAATTGTCTACAAAATTCGCTTCTCGAAATATGATCTTCTTTATGGGATGCACGATAGCGAATGACCGTAGCGAGTTGCATTTTTCTGCATGCGGTCGTTATAAACAAATGACATTCAAATTCCGCGCCAACTGTGCGCATGCCCTTAAGGATCTAACACAATAATACGCGTAAATATTAATGCACACTTTTATAATTTAATTAATTTAATTCTTAATTTTTAATTTTAATTCATTAATTTCTTTAAACGCTATAATGTCTATAACTTTTAATTTATGATGCGCGTATGTTAGGTGTTGCGCGTTACGCGATCATGCGCAGTGCAGTTTGCGACACCAGACCGGGAATAACACCTCTCACGACGAAGGTGTCGGTGATTCGATACGCGCTCTGATTCCGTCTTGTTTGATAGTGATTCCTTTGTTAGTTAATTACAAATTATTAAGTTCGTGAATTAACTCTAAAGCAGTGAATACTGGATGAGCAGTGGATTCGAAGGAAGGAAGGATAGAAGCAGAGAAAACGCCAGATAAGTATTGCCACGTGGTATTGTTAACAATACACGTAACAAATTATTATATATTTTGTATATTCTTTATTCAGTTTTCTTTTACACCCATGGATCGAGTTTTGAAGAAGTCGGTTTCGCGAAAACCGTATAATCAATTAAGCCTGTAACCGTACAGGTTACATATTGATACACCCCATAGATCGAACGTCGATGTCGACCCCACCATAACGCTCCGTGACGTAGCCCGCGAGTTCGGACGGAGAAAAGGACCGCGAGATATCGCGACACTTGTCGTAATGCGCACGCATCGATCCCCACTCGATACCGATCGAAGGAGGTCGATGCGTGCCGCAGATAGATCACTCTACATCTGGAAGCGGTTCCAGCCGCACGCGTCTCGCGAAGTGTCCCGTCGGCGAAACACGGTACGCGATCGAGGGGTCAAACCGACCCGATAGAACAGGCAAACCGACTGTTCTATCCTCGACACGTACGCGCCTCAAACCGAGGAGTCACAGGTGCAAACTGCGCCGTGGCATTGCCGACCATTAAGACGCAGTTTGTGTTCTGTGTAATTATCACGGGTTATTTAAAATTCATAAATCTTTCGTCGTAATCGTGGTACCGAGTGGACACTTCGTCATCGTAACTTTCGGGGTTCTTGTTCGAAATGCCCATCACTGCTTCGGTAGGATTTGCATGGTCGTGATCATTCTGCCGCTATCAATCAGGAACACGTTCGGAGGCCACGTATCGTGCTGAAGAGCGTAGTCCTTGGTAGCGTGGCGTGACCTACGGCTTGGTGTGCGTCTCCATCCAGACCACTTGTACGAGGATTCGGACGAGTGTATGGACGGTCTGACAAGTCCACAATCGTGCAGTGCGTCGTACGCATACGGATTGTTCGAACGAACTCACAATTTCCCTTCGGGTCGATTCGATACGACCGAACCTTGCACAATCCTTGTCATTCTGCCGCTGCTTACACGGAGATTGCTCGGAGGCCACGCATCGTGCTGAAGAGTAAACTTCTTAGTTGCGTGGAGTGCCAGGGGTTTTTAGTGTGTGTCTCCACTTGGGCTATTTGTACGAGAATTCGGACAAATACTTGGGTGGTCTGACGGGTTCGCCTTCGATCGGTTACGAGGTCGAAACGAGTCGTCCAAGCGTCACTGCGTCAGGCACACGGGTCGGATTAGAGCGAGCGGACTGTGCACAATTCTTGTCATTCTGCCGCTACCGATACGGAGATTGCTCGGAGGCCACGTATCGTGCTGAAGAGTAAACTCCTCGGTCGCGTGGAGTGCCAGGGGTTTTTAGTGTGTGTCTCCAACCGGACGACTCGTACGCATTCGCGGCCGAGTGCACGGTTGGTTAGACAGGTCACGAATTCGCATATCGTGAGGCGCGATACACATTCAAATCGTTAGAATCGTTTATAAAAAGGAACCAGGTGTAGAGGCAAAGCGAGCGAACTGCGTGCGTTGTAACACGGCGTACATTGCGTGTTTACGTGTTGCGAGAACTCGGTACGGATTACCGTTACGCGGTATTCAGCGCGTCGTCGTTGAGGAATTTATTGCCCCGTACGTCGGGACAGATCACGAGTCGTCCTGTAAACAAATAGCTCATCTCCGAGCATACCGGAGAGATTGCTCGTCAAAACAAAAATAGTTCTTCCAAGAATATACTGCCAATTTTACCAGTAATTTGTCTACAAGCTTTATTTGTCTCGTCCAAACCTCGCCGCTTTCCAGTGCCTGGAGGCACGAATCCATCTACTTCGCGAATTTACACGCGTAGGGAATTGGGGGTAGTAACCGGCCCCCGTGTCTTAATATAAATAACCCTTGAGTCGTCGGGACAGGGAAAAATCCAATCAACACAGTCGAAAGAGGAATGTACGGTTAAAAGCCCTAGGCAGAAACGAAATATTCGGCGCGAAATAACCTTAAATTTGAGGAAGTATTCACGTGACAATGAATTACAAAGTCCCCCTAATGTTGATAATCTGCAGGACATTCCCAGCACGTCTTCTTTATCCGTGCCTGTCAGTAATAATAATAATGAAAGTCTGCTTAATATTCCCACCACATCTTCATTCACGCATGATCTACCTCTTCTACCTCTTCATGCGATGATGTGGTTTGGGAGTCCGCTGGTACTGTTTCAGAAGTCTCATTTCGTGATCGTTTGGCATCTTGCTTTGTGGACAATAATTTAACGCACACTCAGGGGAACAACATCTTATCTCTTCTACGTACCCATTCGTGTTTTTCTAGTTTGCCGAAAGATATAAGAACGCTCATTGGCACACCTTGTACCAGTGTGGTCACCTCTGTGGTAGAACCAGGAGAGTATGTTCATTTTGATGTAGAGTTGAAAATAGTTAAACAGTTATCTCAATGTTCTTCAGTAATTCCTGAAGAGTTGCAATTGGATTTTCAGGTGGACGGATGTAGTTTAGATAATTCCAATACAATTCAAATTTGGCCTATTCAAGACAGAATTGTAAACATCTTAAATAGTAAACCCATTGTAGTAGGGATTTATAAAGGCACCCAAAAACCCAAGGATTGTAACAGTTATCTTCAAAAATTTGTCTCTGACATAAACTTGATAATTTCAAATGGAGGCATTACGTTCCACGAGAAAAAAATTCCAGTCGTATTAAGGTGTTTTATTGCTGATGCACCAGCTCGAGCCTTTATACTTCATCACAAAGGCCATATGTCTCATCGACCTTGTTCCAAGTGCAAAGTTTGTGGTACACAGGAAAGAGGTCGTCAGGTTTTCAATGGTATTACACATCCTTTACGAAGTGATGAAGAATATACCAGGTGTTCCGATGAGGATCATCATAAAGATGGTCAAAGTCCATTAGCTTTGATGCCAATAGGAATGGTATCACAGGTGCCATTCGAGTATATGCATCTCGTATGTCTAGGTGTCATTAAAAAATTGTTATCTGCCTGGGTGTGTGGCAAATATTCCCCATTTTCAAAATTATCTTCTCGACAAATTTTCACAATCTCAGAGAGAATGAGAAGGATCAATAAATATTGTCCATCCGAGTTTGCAAGGCGTCCTAGATCAATAGATTTATTTTCCAAATTTAAAGCAATAGAATTTCGGCAATTTCTTTTGTATACTGTCCAGTTGTCACCTATGGAGTACTGAAGGATAATGTATATCGACACTTCTTGTTTCTGCACAGTGCCATAAGAATAATGGTTTCACAGGTTTTTGTTAGCAAATATTTAAAGTTTGCAGAAGGAGCTTTGCAACAATTTGTTCGTCGTTGTGAAAAGTTCTATGGCCCAACTTTTAATTCTTATAATGTCCACGGTCTTCTCCACTTGGCCGATGACGTCAGACGTTTTGGTACATTAGATTCATTTTCAGCTTTCCCGTATGAAAGCAACATGTCCATTTTTAGAAAATATTGCAGAAAGCCAGGACAACCCCTTCAACAATTTTCTAATAGAATGAGAGAGATAGAACATCATGGCAGTAATAAGGGAGGTGGTGATTCTTCGACCACCATTCAGGCATCTATGATGTTTCATAATAGTTGTGGTGCTATTTCTTACCGCAAACTTCAAATTCACAGCTTATTGCTTGGCACAGACGAGCGCGATAATTGCTGCATTTTACACGATGGCACAGTTTGTATAATTTCATCTATTAGTCCCCATGAAAATTCTTTTCGCTTAGGTGTACAAAGATTTCTACAAGTTGATGTATTCTATGATATCGCCTTGTTATCTCGAGCACTAGAAATTTTTAAATGCGATACTTTGAGCACTGAAATAACATATGTTAGCCAGGAAAATGTTAGGGCAAAATGTTACCGAATGCCATTGGAGGCCATGAACGTTTCCAACGAATCGTCGACGGATGAAGAAGACGATAACATATTGGGAATGTCCCAGTGGGTTATCGCTGTGCTGGTTCATTTTGAAACAGTATAATTTATTCCAAGTTGCACATCGTACATTACATATTTCTCGTGTTATGATAAATTCTAATGTTATTATATATAGATACGAGAGAAATAAGATACGCATGGAAAACAAATAACTTTATGTTATAATCAATAATATCTTCCGTGCAGTATTGTATAGTATTATTTTAGTACTCTAAACTTTATATAGTACTCACAAATATTTTTAATTATTTCAGATACCTATTTTTCCGAGAATGCTTTACTACCAGGATTACCACCGAAAGTAATTTGGAACAAATGTCAAAACAGTATTATTATGAGTTGATTAATGAAATGAAATGTTATCCCGATACAATGCTGTATCCTTGGCTAGCAGCTAAATTAAATCAGCTTCAATTAGATGTCTACATACATAATTTTTCATTAATATATCTATTCCAATAACAAAAGGTAAACAAAAAAGAAAAAAAGGTAAACAAAAGGATATTATATTCTTAATAACAGAACATGAACAGTCAGGAACACAGGCTTGGTTGGATGCCTATCATCTATCATCTGTATTTACTTCGAGATCCTGTCTGCACTGTGCTGTATAGTTATAATTGAAGACATTTCATCTCATAAGTGGCAATGGCAAAGTGAGTATATACATTATCCTAGAATTAAAAAAAAATTTTTTTCTTCGAAATATATCGATTGTACAATGAGAACAGAACACATATCCATATCACGTCCTAATGTAAGGCCCTTTTTGTTTGTAGGAAGGAGAAACTTCAAGAGTGGTGTGCTGTCCGTGTCCGCTGATGAGAGGAAGCATAGCAAAAATAAATAAATAAATATATTGTTAATAAACTCTTCTTAAGCATCCCTACACCTTATTTTCCATTCGAGGGTTTTATTTCCATTATTTTAAGATTTGAATATTTATTTTTTATTTTATAACAGTTTTGTTACGATAATTGAATTTTATATCATTTTTGTTTCCTTCATGTAACTTGTACAGTTCATTTTTTTAAATTTTATTGTCTATTCGTTTTCTTTCTTAAGATTATAAATATTGTAACCGTTCTTTCCTACCGTTTCTTCCGATTCGCATACGCTGTTACTCGTATCTCTACTTCGCGTCTCGAGACTATCCCTAACCGTCTCGCAGGGCCGGTTACTACCCTAATTTCTCGAAGCTTGCACGTTCGCGAGCAGGAATGGATTCGTGCCTCCAGGCACTGGAAAGCGGCGAGGTATGGACGAGTTAAATGAGATATTCGTAGCCCAGATAAGGTAACAAAAGATGATATATTCTCGTAAGAACCGTCGTGTGTGTTTGGATACAGTTAATTCCAGGTACCGTGTGGAACAATAGGTCGGCCTCCCGTGCCGTCGGCTCGCGACACATAAACAAAGTATTATGAACGCGTGAAAAACGCTTGCGGTACGCTCGCTCGACTCTACGCCCGGTTTTCGGAATCGGTTTAGAAAATCACTCAGCACGGATCGCGCCCCGCGACAAGCAGTTCGTGACCCGTCTGACCGTCCCTACACTCGGCCGGATAATCGTACGAGTTATCAGGATGGAGACAAACACGAAATCGCCGTCACTCCACGCTTCCAATGATTCTGCTCTTCGGCACGTAATCGTGGCCTCTAAGCAATCTCGGGCGAGGCGGCGGCAGAGTGTCAGTGACCGTGCAAAGTCCGATCGCTCCTATCTGACCCGAAATCCGCGATCGAACGACGTCGTACCCGTCAGACCATCCAGACACCTGGACGATGTTCGGACAAGTGGCCTGGGTGGAGACGCACACTAAACCTTGGTCACTCCACGGAACGCACGAGTCTACCCTTTGGCACGATACATGGCCTCGGAGTATTCTCGGATATTGGTCACGGCAGAGTGTCCACGATCGTGCAAGGCCCGATCGTCTCGATTTAGTAGAGACGTGCACTAAACCTCGATTATTCCACCATCATGTGGAACCTTGTCGTGTCAACCATCATGCGATGATTGACTGTCTCGCTTCGACCCGTATAGTACGTACCGTATCTTCGAAACGATACTTATACGTACCCTATACTAATATTTATATTTGAAGGACGAAGTGAATATACTGTGACTGTTCGACGCGATTATCGCACGCTTCGCGACGCGTTTCTATCTCTGCGCGACGCAGTTCTCTAAATTTTATAAAATCGTGTCGTGCCGACACACGGCGCCTTCCACTCGCCGTCGCTCCTAAATAGTACTCGCGACTTGCTCGCTGCAAGTGATCTACACTGACAATAGTAACGCTTCACTTCGGAATTGATAATTAAACATTTCTCGATCAATCTTTAGGCGAGTGAAAATTATATAATTTCGTTTGACTACTACGCGGTCACGTCCGAGAGTCACGGAGCTTTATATAAAATGTTTCGACAGTGCCACGGCGCGGTTTGCGCTCGTGACTCCTCGGTTTGAGGCGCGTACGCGTTGAGAGCAGGAAGGACGGTTTGCCTTGCTCTGCCGAGTCGGTTTGACTCCTCGAACGGGTACCGTGTTTCGTCGAACAGACACAATTCTTAAACGCGTGTTTCTCGGACCGCTTCCAGACGTAGAGTGCTGGATCGCTGGCTCGCATCGACCTCCTTCGATCATTATCGAGTGGGGATCGATGCGTGCGCAACTCGACAAGGATCGCGATATCTCGCGATCCCTCACTATCTCCGGACTCGCGAACAACGTAGTATGGTACGGTGGTGGGGTCGTATCGCCGACCGATACGTGCGGTATATGTGTATGTAACCGACACGGTTACATATTACCCCCACCTCCACTTTCGAGATTACCCGTGCAACACGCAGTATCGATGCATGGTAATCTCGAACACTACCGAATCGAGTACGGAGAAAAACAAACGAAAACGTTAAACTAAATGCAGTCTTTTCGTTAACTTAAACGCAGTCCTTTTCCAAAATTAAACGCATGTTAAACTAAAACGCAGTAACACTATAACGAGAAGAAAAAAAAATAAAATCAGTCTTTTATCGCTTTACGCAAAAAACATAACGCAAAAAATCATAACGCACAAAACAAAAAAAAATTTTTGCACTTAACGCAGTAATAATGTCACGAAAATAAACACTTGTTCTGGTTTTTTGTCCATTGTCCTTCAACTAAACATGAACGCGTGAAACTTTTATCGCTTTACGCAAAAAACATAACGCAAAAATCATAACGCAAAAAACAAAAAAAATTTTTGCACTTAACGCAGTAATAATGTCACGAAAATAAACACTTGTTCTGGTTTTTTGTCCATTGTCCTTCAACTAAACCGAAACGCCGTATATAAGAAAAAAAAATTTACACTTTGTCGCATTCTTATAATATGAATAATGAGGGGAGAAAAAAAATATATAAACCACTAAACACTTGTTTCACGCTGGGGACACAGCCGCGCACTTATTTTTCCCCTTTTGGGGATTCCAAGAGTTCCTCGATGAGACTCTCTGTCATGTTTAATAGGCCTAGTGGGTCCCGTGCATCCACGGCCGGCACTGGAAGCCGCGGGTCCGGATCCAGGTCACTGGAGGTCCAGGATATGTCCGGGTCCTCGGTTTCCTGCTGCTGTTGTCGCCGCTGCGCGTCTGTATCCAGTGGGATCACCTCCTAGGACATTTCCATTTCCTCTGGGGCTGGGCCTCTTGCCTCTGGCGTACCAGGCCGTGTGGAGTTGGGAGTGGGTGACCTCTGTGCGGTGCCCCGTCCAAGGCTTGACCAGCTTCGGTGGGCCCTTTCCGGCCCTCCTTTTGGCGTCTGGGTCTGGGCTGGTATTCGGCTGACCCTTGCCTGGGACGCCACTCCGCGGGCGTAGCGCCGCTTCCTCCACCGTCCTGTCTTCCACGGGCCTGCGGTGAGTGTGGTCAGTTCGTGGGGTGGAGGGTTGTGGAACTTGATGTCCACCCCGGTCTGTGTTGGCCGACTGACCATGGCCCAGGCTGCATAGGCTTGGTTGCCGGCGTCTGTGTTTTTGCGTTTCGCTTGCGAAGTTTCCATGGCGCGTACTGATTTGCAAATGGACTACTCGTCGGCGTTGCCCGTCAGGTTTATATTGGGCTGGTTTCGGGGGTTTCCTGGAATTCCCCACTCGGCTCGACCCTGATGAGATGTACGGCGGATCTTTTGTTGACATCTCGGTCCTCGTCCGGTGGCTGTCCTTGTTGATGGTAGTGTCGTAAACACGAAGCGTGGAACGTGCCACGGATTTCCTTCGTGTTAGGGGTTTCCAGCATGTACGTCGAAGGTCCCTTTTTTCGTACTATCTTGTACGGACCTTCGTACAAATGGAAGAACTTGGCTATCTCTCGGTCGGCGGCATTTGATACCGGGTTGGTCTTTACCAATACATGGTCACCCTGTTCATATTCTATGTGTGTTTTTCCGGTGTTAGCTCGCTCGCACCGCTTCCGTGCTTTGCTTGTCATGTGCCGGAACGCGAGCTGTAGCTTGGCGTGATGCGGCTCGTCACCTGTTGTTCCAGGCTCGGTGGAGTGCTGGACCCACCGTGCCCATGGTCGCATCGGTTTTCTATTTAGCAGGAGTTCGGTTGGCGTGAACCCTGTGCCGTCGAGCACCACTTCGTTGCAGCAGGTTTCGATGACGTCGACCCACTTGGCCCAGGAGGCGTGTGCATGGGCTGCCACCGTGCGAATGATCCGTCCGATCTCGCGGTTAACCCTTTCTACCGGGTTGCTCTGGGGGTGTCGGATAGAGGAGAGCACGTGGTGGATGCCTTCCCTCTGGAGAGCCTCCGTCCACTTCCTTGAGGTGAATTGCGTCCCGTGGTCGGTGATGATCTTCTTGGGTTTCCCGTACGTTGGGATGTACCGCGTGAAAATTCGCGCGAGCGTTACGCAGGTAGTCGCGTTTCGCATGGGATACAGTTTAACAAATTTTGTGAACAGTTCCTCCACTACGAGAATATACCTGACTCCCCCCCTTGAAATCGGCAACGGGCCGTAGAAATCGATAGACAACACGTCGAGCGGACACTTCGGTATGATACTCTGCATATCGGCATGGGTCGCGTGTGTAGGAATTTTGACTCGTTGGCATGTATCACACGTGGATACCAGTTTTCGCACATGTCGATGTAGTTTCTGTACGTAAAAGGATTCGGATATGAGTCTTATGGTTTTATCTCCACCAACGTGTGCGTAAACTTCGTGTATCTCACGTATGAGATTGTCGCGTAAAGCTGCGGGGATGACCGCTCGTTCCCCACCACTTTTGTTCACGTGATACAACGTGCTATTATAGAGACGATACCTAGACTTTTCGTTAGCGCCTTGTTTTACGCACTCTTCGCGAATGTGACGCAATTTATCGTCCTTCTGCTGCCATTCAGGTAGCCGCTTCAGGGCCGTCGCTAGGGACGGTGATATTGCTCGGGCAAGTGCTGTCATAATTGGTATGCAAGTCTGTCGATCTGCCCTCTCTCCACTGGGCATGTTATGCAATCGACTCATGGTATCTGCCGGGATGTTTTCTTTCCCTGGGCGGAACTGTATTTCTAGATGGTAGTCTTGTATCGACAATATCCACCGAGTAAGGCGTTGATTTAACAGCTTGCTATTCATGAGGAACGTAATGGCTTTGTGATCGGTGAAAAGTACGATCGTAGCCCCGTACAAGTACGTCCTAAGTTTCCCTAGCGCCCATACTATCGCCAGGAGCTCTTTCTCGGTGGTAAAATATGCCAATTCCGGCCCTTTTAGTGTTCGGCTCGCGAAGGTGATTGGTCTTAGTTCGCCATTCGCGTTATCTTGTTCAATTACTGCTCCGATTGCTGACGAACTCGCATCCGTGGATAGGAAGAACGGTTTACGCCTATCCGCGTATTGCAATACCACCTCGGTACAAAAAGTGTTCTTTATTTTGTCGAACGTCGCTTGCAACGTGTCGTTCCATGTCCAGCGTTGACCCTTTTTAAGCAGGGCGAGCAGCGGTGCCGTGGTCTCGGCATGCTTATCGGTGAATTTGCTGTAATAGTTCACAAGCCCGAGGAAACCTCGTAGTTGTTTGACGTTTCGAGGAGATGGAAACGCACGGATTGCGGCGAGTTTTTCGGGATCTTGTTTCAGGCCTTCTGTCGACAAGATGTGCCCGAGGAATTTTATTTCGCGCCTCATGAATTTACATTTCTCGAGGTTTAGCGTGACATTATGGTCCCTTAACCGTTTTAATAGGGCGTAAAGATGTTTGATGTGTTCCTCGAATGTTGTAGAGAAACAAAGGATATCATCGATGAAATTGACGACGTATCCATCCATGCCCTCGAAAATTTGCCTCAGCGCTCTCACAAGGCTTGCGCTACTTGTCTTGAGGCCGAAAGGTGTCACTACGTACTCGTAACACCGCCCGCGGTACAAGAAAGCCGTGTATTTCCGCGAAGCTTTATTCAGGGGCACTTGCCAGAAACTATTGGTCAAGTCGAGGCTCGTCAGATAATCCACTCTCTGGAAACGTTGGAAAATCGCATCTGGAGTCTCTGACATTTCGTGATCGTCGACAAGATATTCGTTTAACTTCCTCGCATCGAGACAGAGCCGTAGCGTCCCGTTTTTCTTCAGCACCGGCACCACCGGGTTCAAGTACGGGCTGGTGCTCGGTCGGATGATATCGTTCTTTAACATTCTTTGGATTTCCGCATCTGCCGCTTCCATATGCTTTAGCGGTATCGGATACGTCCGGCTGCAGTATGGCTTAGAAATTTTCACGTGTAGGTGATGCTCGTAACACGCTACTCTTCCTATTTCCTCCCTCCATACTTCTGGAAAGGTCTTGATGACACGACGCAGTGCGGATTTTTCTGCTGGCATCGCTGGCACGGTTTTTAGGAGGTGAGTTAACGTCTCGCTCGCTGTCCTTTTCAGCTCGTCGGTTCGTTTCGTGGCTTCTCCCACCGTTCTTATCATCGGGTCAGCTGGTTCCGTTTCTTCGGACATTTTGATTGTGATTTGCCCGTCCCTGGTGTTTAACGAGAGCGAATCTTGCTGGAAATTTACCGTAGCCTGTGCCTGTCTCAGCGCGTCGACGCCGAGAATCATCTCGCAAATCAGTCCAGGTACAATCACTGCCGACGTCTCGATCGTCTTATCGTTATGGCTGAGAGTCACCCAGATTTGTTTTTTCAATCTGGCCGACCTGCTTCCCGTCGCTCCAATTACAACGGCCCCCGTCACCGGCAATGTTGGGCACGTGCGCAGTTGATCTTGGTGCGACGTGTACCATGCCTCTGAAATCGCTGTGACCGTACTTCCCGTATCCACGAGGGCTCTGACTGGAATGCCTTCGACTTTCAACGGCACTTCCGGACAGCGATTTGCTTCTTTACATGGTGATGGAGATCCCTCGTCCTCTTGGAGCTCCTGGCGCGTGTCCGGAAACAGCGAGCCGATGGTCAGATGGACATTTTCCCCGTTTGCGTTCGAGGAGATACCTCTCGTCTGAGGGGGGGAACTACTCAGACGAATCGCTGAGGCTCCCCTTAGTCGTTTTTCGCGGTCGCTTCCAACTCAGGGGCGTCCGCCTCCTCTTCAGGAACGTCTTCGTCAATTTGCGCCGTTCGGATGCGATTTGGCGTCGAATCCGTCGGTCGATCTGGTGGCCGCCTGTAGTCTTGCCAGGGACGAGTAGTTTCGTACCTCGGTCTCTGGTATTCTGCTGCGGGTCGCGGATGTTCGGTCGTCTGACATTGACCTTCCCGGTTGGGTCGGGCATGGCTCGCGTTAAATGGAGTCGACCGAGTCGGGTTCGTTGTAGGTTGGATTACCCTCTCATTGGCCGTGCGGGCATTCCAATCTCGAACGTGGTTTGAACGTTCCTCCTGCTTTGGGCGATTCACGGTTCCCCCGTTATCGAACCGCTCGAGCAAGGCTAAGAATGCGTCGACCGTGCTGATATTTTGGCCGAGAACGCAGTCATCCACTGCCTGAGTGTAGTGCCTGGCCAGCATCTGGACGATCTCTTCGTCCGTTGGCCGTGGAATCAGATCGCGTGCTGTACCGATGAGTTTCATCGCGTAGGCGACTCGAGATACGCCTGATTCAGTGCGATGTACCCCTATATTGAGATTGTCCCGCACTTTCCGTTGGATTGCCGAACTCCAAAACCGGTCCCGGAGCGCCTGTGAGAACTGTGCCCAAGAGGTAACTTGCTCGGACACAATATCCCACCATTCGCCTGCGATGCCTCGCAATGATTGTCCGAGGATGAACTTTAGCTCATCGTCGGGGAGGCGTGCTGCTTCGATGAATCTTTTCATCTCTCTTAGGTACTTGGCCGGCCTTTCGGTAGCCTTGCCCTCGAAGGTTGGCATTTGTGGCTTCACCATGAAGGGGCGGCTACTCGGTGCCAGGGTCGCATCAAAGCGCACAGAATCGTTTGGGGCCCATCTTGAATCCATGGAATCACGTCGCAAGCGGCGTGTCGCATCGAAATCCGGCGCCCCATGCAGATCGCTTCGCTGATTCTCCAGTCGGTGACTTGTATTTCTGGTTTCTTCGGCATCGGCGATCCGATGTGACGCAATTTGTCTCCGGAAATTTGCGAGACAGTCCCGTACCTCGTCGCGTACATCTGCGACGCGTTGTGCGTGCGTCTTTGCATCGCGGTCCAACCGTGCCTCTATCTCACGTCGAAAATCGCGCAATTCCGCGCGGTATTCCGTTACTCGTTCCTATACTTCCTCAACTTCGACTTGGGCGTTCAGCCGTTCTTCTAGCCTACCCATTTGCTCTTTCAGTCGCGCAACTTCGGCCTGCAGCTCGCGAATTGCAGCAGAAGTAAGTCCTGCAGCAAGGACGTTAGATAACCCGGTTGAACGTACATCGTTTGTGGTGGTGGGGACCGGCGCGGGGACATCCCCGAGTTCACCGCCGGACGGACCCGGGGGCGGTGTTCTTACAACGCGCGGGTTGTTTGGCATGTTTTCTACCTGGGTGTTGCTCGCGTCAGGTGTATCGTTATTCCCTAGCAGTGCCGCTTTTCCACGAGATCGAAGCTTACTCATACCCTATTTCTATAAGATCTCGCTCGTCCAGACCAGACCGCCCCACGTTGGGCGCCAAATATGTAACCGTTCTTTCCTACCGTTTCTTCCGATTCGCATACGCTGTTACTCGTATCTCTACTTCGCGTCTCGAGACTATCCCTAACCGTCTCGCAGGGCCGGTTACTACCCTAATTTCTCGAAGCTTGCACGTTCGCGAGCAGGAATGGATTCGTGCCTCCAGGCACTGGAAAGCGGCGAGGTATGGACGAGTTAAATGAGATATTCGTAGCCCAGATAAGGTAACAAAAGATGATATATTCTCGTAAGAACCGTCGTGTGTGTTTGGATACAGTTAATTCCAGGTACCGTGTGGAACAATAGGTCGGCCTCCCGTGCCGTCGGCTCGCGACACATAAACAAAGTATTATGAACGCGTGAAAAACGCTTGCGGTACGCTCGCTCGACTCTACGCCCGGTTTTCGGAATCGGTTTAGAAAATCACTCAGCACGGATCGCGCCCCGCGACAAGCAGTTCGTGACCCGTCTGACCGTCCCTACACTCGGCCGGATAATCGTACGAGTTATCAGGATGGAGACAAACACGAAATCGCCGTCACTCCACGCTTCCAATGATTCTGCTCTTCGGCACGTAATCGTGGCCTCTAAGCAATCTCGGGCGAGGCGGCGGCAGAGTGTCAGTGACCGTGCAAAGTCCGATCGCTCCTATCTGACCCGAAATCCGCGATCGAACGACGTCGTACCCGTCAGACCATCCAGACACCTGGACGATGTTCGGACAAGTGGCCTGGGTGGAGACGCACACTAAACCTTGGTCACTCCACGGAACGCACGAGTCTACCCTTTGGCACGATACATGGCCTCGGAGTATTCTCGGATATTGGTCACGGCAGAGTGTCCACGATCGTGCAAGGCCCGATCGTCTCGATTTAGTAGAGACGTGCACTAAACCTCGATTATTCCACGGGACCTATAAGTTCACCCTTTGGCACGATACGTGGCCTCGGAGTGATCTCGGACAAAGGTCACGACAGAATACTTTCATTCTATTAGAAAATTGTTGAAGGGGTTGTCCTGGCTTTCTGCAATATTTTCTAAAAATGGACATGTTGCTTTCATACGGGAAAGCTGAAAATGAATCTAATGTACCAAAACGTCTGACGTCAGCCGCCAAGTGGAGAAGACCGTGGACATTATAAGAATTAAAAGTTGGGCCATAGAACTTTTCACAACGACGAACAAATTGTTGCAAAGCTCCTTCTGCAATCTTTAAATATTTGCTAACAAAAACCTGTGAAACCATTATTCTTATGGCACTGTGCAGAAACAAGAAGTGTCGATATACATTATCCTTCAGTACTCCATACACTCGCCGAAATTTCTATAAAGTCATCGTCATTTTCATAGATATTTTTAAAATATTACAATTTCTGTTGCTTTATCGTATCTGGCCTTGTGCTTTGTTGACACTCTGATAGAAGGACCGCGCACTCAAGACCGCATTGTTTACTATTTACGTTTTTTTTAATTATTTCTGCGTGGTGCAGAACACAAGTGCGAAGTTTCTATAAAGTCACTTAGTGTTTCTCTGGATTCTGAGCAGAGAACTACGGGAAATTGCAAACATTCTAAAAGTATTAGTTTTAGAACTCATAGAAATCCTGTTTTTTATAATTTGATTCGCGTGTAGTATAATGCCGAGAGGAAAAGTACTAACAATTGAAGAAAAAGCATCGATCGATGCTTATAAAAATATGGGCTGCTCTAATCGCGCAATTGCTAAGAAAATTAATCGGTCATATACTGTGATTAATAATTATATCAATTTACGCGAAAATGACGGAAAAAATCATTTTAAAGGTGGTAATAAAAAATTGTCAAAGAGACAACATTCATTATTAATGAGGTCTGCGGCTAAGGAAACGAAAAATGCAGCACAATTGCGAGCTGAATTGGAGCTCCCAGTAACAAGAAGACGTGTGCAACAACTTTTAAATTATTCTGGGCAATTTGTGTGGACAAAAATGCAACGTAAACCAGGCCTTAAAGAAACACATAAACAGGCCCGTCTTGATTTCGCACGGGCACACATGTCCTGGACGAAAGAGTGGGAGTCTGTCATTTTTTCAGATGAGAAAAAATTTAATTTGGATGGGCCTGATGGCTGTAAATATTATTGGCATGATCTGAGAAATGAGAAAAGTGTGACAATGAGTCGTAACTTTGGCGGTGGTTCCCTAATGATATGGGCTGCGTTCAAAGCTGACAAAAGGACTCCAGTGTGTTTCATAAAACACAAAATGAATTCTGAAAATTATACGGATTTGTTAGACATGGTTCTAATACCCTTTACAGAAAATATTGAAGATGACAATTTTATTTATCAGCAAGATAATGCTGCAGTGCACGCGTCGAAGCACACAAAGCAGTGGCTTCTTGAAAGAAATATCAATGTTTTGCTATGGCCTGCTTGTTCTCCGGACATAAATCTTATTGAAAATGTTTGGGGTATCATTGCGCGACATATTTATAAAAACTGCAAACAATACAACTCCATTAGCGAACTAAGGGATACGGTGACTGAAGCATGGGCGTCTGTTAAAACAGAAACGCTACAAAAGTTAGTTTCGTCAATGCCCAATCGCATTTTTAATGTAATTCAAAAAAATGGAGGTTACACTAAATATTAAAATAGATATAATAAAAAAAAAAATGTTAATTTCAACTTTATCCGTATAAAACGAAACTGACATTATAGAAATTTCGCAGTCTGTTCTGTGTAAAATTATATTTTTGTTTTCTTTTATCAATAAATGTTATACTTATGTTTTTAAATCGGCGTGTATGCTTTCTTTATGTAATCCCGAAATGCTACCAAATACAAATTTTTCATTGGTAATGGTATAATTATAAGAATTCATTACAAAACACAGTGACTTTATAGAAATTTCGGCGAGTGTAGGTGACAACTGGACAGTATACAAAAGAAATTGCCGAAATTCTATTGCTTTAAATTTGGAAAATAAATCTATTGATCTAGGACGCCTTGCAAACTCGGATGGACAATATTTATTGATCCTTCTCATTCTCTCTGAGATTGTGAAAATTTGTCGAGAAGATAATTTTGAAAATGGGGAATATTTGCCACACACCCAGGCAGATAACAATTTTTTAATGACACCTAGACATACGAGATGCATATACTCGAATGGCACCTGTGATACCATTCCTATTGGCATCAAAGCTAATGGACTTTGACCATCTTTATGATGATCCTCATCGGAACACCTGGTATATTCTTCATCACTTCGTAAACGATGTGTAATACCATTGAAAACCTGACGACCTCTTTCCTATGTACCACAAACTTTGAACTTCGAATAAGGTCGATGAGACATATGGCCTATGTGATGAAGTATAAAGGCTCGAGCTGGTGCATCAGCAATAAATCACCTTAATACGACTGGAATTTTTTTCTCGTGGAACGTAATGCCTCCATTTGACATTATCAAGTTTATGTCAGAGACAAATTTTTGAAGATAACTGTTACAATGCTTGGGTTTTTGGGTGCCTTTATAAATCTCTACTACAATGGGTTTACTATTTAAGATATTTACAATTCTGACTTGAATAGGCCAAATTTGAATTGTATTGGAATTATCTAAACTACATCCGTCCACATGAAAATCCAATTGCAACTTTTCAGGAATTACTGAAGAACATTGAGATGACTGTTTAACGATTTTCAACTCTACATCAAAATGAACATACTCTCCTGGTTCTACCACAGAGGTGA
Organism: Halictus rubicundus; assembly: GCF_050948215.1. Classification (NCBI taxonomy): domain Eukaryota; kingdom Metazoa; phylum Arthropoda; class Insecta; order Hymenoptera; family Halictidae; genus Halictus; species Halictus rubicundus. Next base: position 987,679 of record NW_027488600.1, on the reverse strand, counting down.
CCACACTGGTACAAGGTGTGCCAATGAGCGTTCTTATATCTTTCGGCAAACTAGAAAAACACGAATGGGTACGTAGAAGAGATAAGATGTTGTTCCCCTGAGTGTGCGTTAAATTATTGTCCACAAAGCAAGATGCCAAACGATCACGAAATGAGACTTCTGAAACAGTACCAGCGGACTCCCAAACCACATCATCGCATGAAGAGGTAGAAGAGGTAGATCATGCGTGAATGAAGATGTGGTGGGAATATTAAGCAGGCTTTCATTATTATTATTACTGACAGGCACGGATAAAGAAGACGTGCTGGGAATGTCCTGCAGATTATCAACATTAGGGGGACTTTGTAATTCATTGTCACGTGAATACTTCCTCAAATTTAAGGTTATTTCGCGCCGAATATTTCGTTTCTGCCTAGGGCTTAATTGATTATACGGTTTTCGCGAAACCGACTTCTTCAAAACTCGATCCATGGGTGTAAAAGAAAACTGAATAAAGAATATACAAAATATATAATAATTTGTTACGTGTATTGTTAACAATACCACGTGGCAATACTTATCTGGCGTTTTCTCTGCTTCTATCCTTCCTTCCTTCGAATCCACTGCTCATCCAGTATTCACTGCTTTAGAGTTAATTCACGAACATAATAATTTGTAATTAACTAACAAAGGAATCACTATCAAACAAGACGGAATCAGAGCGCGTATCGAATCACCGACACCTTCGTCGTGAGAGGTGTTATTCCCGGTCTGGTGTCGCAAACTGCACTGCGCATGATCGCGTAACGCGCAACACCTAACATACGCGCATCATAAATTAAAAGTTATAGACATTATAGCGTTTAAAGAAATTAATGAATTAAAATTAAAAATTTAGAATTAAATTAATTAAATTATAAAAGTGTGCATTAATATTTACGCGTATTATTGTGTTATATCCTTAAGGGCATGCGCACAGTTGGCGCGAAATATGAATGTCATTTGTTTTAAAACGACCGCATGCAGAAAAATGAAAATCGCTACGGTTATTCGCTATTGTGCATTCGTGAATGCAACATTCCGAAAGCAGCAATGGAAGGCATTTCAAAGACAATGGAATCGGTGAGTTTCAGTCTCCTCTATGATATAATTAATCTAAAATATTATATATATTATCGGTATGTCATTATATTATTTTTGATATGTTTTTGAGATTCGAGACCGCCGACCAGGGAGGACGATTCATAAACCGGCGAGGTACCAAACCACCTCGTCGGAAGAGGCACCACAGCGACGGAAACGCCGCATCATTAGGTCGCCTACTCCCGTCGGCTCCGATGAGGAGCTACTACAGCTTCTAGAAGCAAATTCGCCAGAACAACGGGGAACAACGGGGGGATTGCTTTCCAATCCCTCACATGCACCTGTAACACCTGTACCTTCATCAACGTCCCCGATAGATTTATCCGCATCCTCATCCTATACCACCACAACCTCCTATACCACCACCTACACCATCCTATACCATGCATCCCCCCGGAGAACTCACTATCTGGCATTACAATGACCTAGTAAAAAGGATGGACCACATGAACCAAAAAATAGATAAGTATGTAATTTAACAAATTGAAACTACAGTAGTATGATGGCAATACTTAATAAGAATTAACAAAATTTACTTTTTCTTTGTAGACTACTAAGCAGGAAGGATAGACCAAGGCATTATGGGCGAAAGCCGGATTGTCTACCTCTTCAAACGAGGGAAGATGTAGACAATTTTGAAAACTGCTCAGACGAGCAGTACAATAATGTGGTAAGTGTATGCATTTATTCCACTGCTATGTGCGCGCGCACGTGTGAGTGTATATATTAATGATATATTATTTTTTAGGTTGACTACTTTGCCTATTTGGGTGGCTCTAATTTAAAAGAGGCACTGAGTGCCTCTTTTAGAGAGTCTCTCACAGACAGTCTCTTACAATTTTATACGTGGTTTGGCAAGGAGAGCCGCCAACCATTGTATCTCACAAAGATTGTGCGGGCCCTTTTCGGTAAGAATTATTTATTACTTAATACATTACATAAATACTTTAATACATTAACATTAATATGACCGCATAATAATCTTTGTAAATTAATGTTGCAGATGCAGCTTGCGAAAGCAGAGCTTTTGCAAGGCCCACCCGCCTCGAATATCAGGATTCGATGCGAGTGGTGCTGAAAGCGAGGAAAGAAAGGGTCTGGCACAAGAAACCGACCAACAGTATGAGACCACCCAATCCCTGGGAGCAGGGACAACAGCAGTAACCGGGGGCGCAAGTGGAGGGAGGAGTTTTAGTGGGTAAATCCTCGCCATCACATTGCCCCTCTGAAAGGGGGGGCGATCGCTTGGGGAGTCCCACACTTTCTCGGGGTTGGAATGGCCCTGAGAAGTTGTGCGTAAAGCATTCAACCTCCCTCCACTTTAAATAATAAAAATAAAAAATAAAAAAAAAGCAACAAACAGCACTTTTCAGTGCTCCAAACAGCATTATTTAGTGCTAATTTAAAATTATATTGTATTATCCTAATTGTAAGAGTTAAAAAATAAATTCAATTATATAAAAAATTAATAGATATTAAAAATATTCCGTCATCCCTTTCCAAATCCTTCTTTCAATCTTCTTCGAATCCACTTCCTCTCGCACGCACACTCTTCGCGCTCTTTTCTCTCTCTCTCTCTCGCACACTCCTCGTGCTCTCTCTTTCTCGCACACTCTTCGCGCTCTCTCTCTCTCGCATGCACAGTCTTCGCGCTCGTTCTCTCTCTCTCTCTTTCTCGCACGTACGCTCTTCGCCTTCCACAACACGGCACTTTGTCTTTCACGACACATTGTGGTGTTTACGCATCACTTTATCTTTATTACGCATTGAAACTTATATAAAATACCTTTTCCCACCCTACACAGGAAGATTTACTTCAATTTTTACCGATATTTACTGTTAGAACAAGGTTACGTCCGTTCTTAATGCGCCGGACCTGCCCTCTATATCGAAGGCACAGTTTGGCTCGAAAAGACCACATGATTCCGCATGGAATTTTACGTGGAGACTTCGCATGGATTGTGAAATCCATCTGTATCCGCATTCGACTAGGAATTTGGCGATAAATTTCAGTACCAAAATCAGATCACATGAGGACCAAATTCAGCTTCGAGCAGGGTTTGGTACAAAATACATAAGTCTTATGCTCGCAATGTGTGCAGCACACATTCCACTCGATTTGGTCGAGTGGGCATTTGGTTAACTGGGTAGTTATAATTGAAGACATTTCATCTCATAAGTGGAAATGGCAAAGTGAGTATATACATTATCCTAGAATTAAAAAAATTTTTTTTCTTCGAATTATATCGATTGTACAATGAGAACAGAACACATATCCATATCACGTCCTAATGTAAGGCCCTTTTTGTTTGTAGGAAGTAGAAACTTCAAGAGTGGTGTGCTGTCCGTGTCCGCTGATAAGAGGAAGCATAGCAAAAATAAATAAATAAATATATTGTTAATAACCTATGACCTACATTATATAATATATATTAATTAAACTCTTCTTAAGCATCCCTACACCTTATTTTCCATTCGATGGTTTTATTTCCATTTATAACGGTACACGCCTCGTCGCGGGAAGCGCCGCGAGGCGTGCGAGCCCTCCCCGGATTGGCTCAGCGACCAGGGTTCTTTGGGGAGGGGAACGAGGTGGTTAAATGAAAATGCTCGGTTTAAGGGAAAGAAAATAACTATACTTTATTTTAAATATTGCCGGAGGCCGGATTCCCCGTGGGTCCGGCGCCGGAGTCTCGACGGGGGCCTGTCTCTCGTCCGGCCTGGTGATAAAGAAGCAAAACAAAACAATGAACCGTGAGCGTGGACACCCAGTAACGGCGCGGACCTATCCTACGATCGAACTTAACCCTATCTTACGCGGTACCTAAATCTAACGGGCTTAATAACTAATACGCGACTTATCCCTATCCTATGCCCGGAGCGTCGGTATCTCCGGTTCCGGTACAGGTCGCGGTGGTCCGGAGTATCGCGGTGGACGCCGTTCGTCGGCGGACGGCGGCGGAAAAGCCGGAATCCGGTTTGGTACGGTGCGCGGAGAGCGGGGCGAGCCGGGCTCGCTTGGCGTTGGCACGGCGTTCGGGCGCTCTCGGCGCGGTCCCGAACCTACCCGACTCTCTTCACGCGGTCGAGAGGAGGTGCGAGATTCGCGGAACGCTCTGTCTGTCGTCCCCGCGCGGCCGCGGCCCGAGTTCGTAGGCACAGACGTAGACCTAATGCCTACGACTCGAAACCGGCGAGGTCGCTCGTCCCCGGTAGTATACCGTGAGACGAGCTCCACACGCTGCTGCGGTCGGTTGGAGACTGAACGTCTGGAGCGCGACGCGGAATCTCGGACGGGAGCGCGGGATGCGGGAACGGGTCCGAGGAGTGGGGATGACGGTCCGGAGTGTCGAAACTACGGTGCTCTGAAAAGAGCAGGCCGTCGATCGACTGCCTCCCAGAACCTGATCGCGGTCTCGGTTTCGACGTATGGGACGTAAACCCACGCAAGCCTCGGCCGATCCCAGCGCTTCGGCGTGTTCGCCCGATAGTAAACCGAGGCTAGCACGATTCTGCGTGTCTGCGAGAGGATCTGGGCTCGGGTGTTCGCCCGAGAGCTGCTCCAGACCAACTCCGCTCTCGGGTGGTTTCGTCGCGATCTTTATAGCCCGAACGCGGACCTCGTGTGCTCGTTCGCGAATCTTCGGCACACGCCGATTGGTCCGCGCCCGGGCTGGATTCGCGGATTGGCACGCGGCTGGTCCTAGCCGGTGATTGGTCCGGGCCAAGGTACAAACTCGCTCGCAACGAGACACATACGTCTCGTTGCACATTATTTTAAGATTTGAATATTTTTTTTTATTTTATAACAGTCTTGTTATGATAATTGAATTTTATATCATTTTTATTTCTGTTTCGTATCTTTCCCTGCTTGGAAAGATTCGCGGGAAACTAAGAAGAATGCAACTAAACTCGCGAGGAAAATTAAAGGATTGTGGATGAGTGTGTATTTGGAATGGTATGAAAGTATGCTGAGTGAAAGTGGAGAAAGCGGACTGTATGAATGAATTGAATGGAAGGCAGATTTGCAATAAATTAACTGTATTTTCTCACTGTAAAGTTTCAGTTTGTCTCAACGGTTGAAGAAATATAATAAATGACTGATAAGCAAACGATCTCGAAATTTGTCTCTTATTACGTAACGCACAGCTGACTCGGGTTTCCAGAAAGAGAGCGAGTAACGGTTCTCTCTCGGTTTTATTACCTCGATCCTTCGGGAAGTGCGTCACGCGCAGATGTTTCCGGTTTTGCTTCGAGAACATTCCAGAAGGATCGAGCCTGTTTTCCGCGAATCACGCTTGAGGGTTTTCGCCCGCGCGAGCCTCGATAACAGACGCTGTTTGTCGGTGTTCTAGCGCGTGTCGCGGGACACTCTATGATCGGCAGTCGCGCGGTTGAGAACGGTGAGGCATTATGGCGTCCGCACGCGCCAATCTCAAACAATTTCCTTCATGTAACTTGTACAGTTCATTTTTTTAAATTTTATTGTCTATTCGTATTCTTTCTTAAGATTATAAATATGAAACAAATAAATAATATGATACAAATATATGTAAAATAAAAATAGATTAAGATTAAAATAAATACGTTTGTAAATTCAATTTTCCCTCTTGTCGTTTATTCCGATTTTTCCTGATATTTACTTTCAGAACAAGGTTACCCCGTTCTTATTGCGACGGACCTGCCCTCTATAACGAAGGCTGATCGAAGCGAAAGTTTGGCACGAATATGGCGTGGCAGACTTTCTACTGGAATACATATGGTAATGCGGCGGCAGATAGATGGCACTTCCGAGTCAAATTTTAGTGGCAGATTCAAAGCATTTTGCTTACTGGGTGTATCCCGACGTGGCATAATACTTTAATATTTTTTCCACTTTTCTATCTCTTTGTACTTTCTCTGGCTTCGAGAATATATTCAGGTTCCCGAATGGGCATGCCTCTTGTATGTCTGCTGTCGACTATTTCCGGCAGCATACAATCGATATAAAAACGCGACAATTTTGGCTTCATCTTACGTTGCCAAAATTCGTCGTCTCTCTCAACTTTAATTGTCTTAATTCCTTTTTTCGTCCACAGGCAAAACAGGCAGTATTTTCTACCAGTTGCGTGTAGCTACCCATGTACTTGGTAGTAGTACTCGTGGGGTTTCTTCAATGCAGTACCTGCACTGTCTGCAAATATTTTCTTGACAGCTGGTACTGTGCTTATTGCCTCTTCTGGCGTTAAATTCTCTGCGGTTTGTGGGCATTTTATTTCCACAATACCGTCGTCATCTATCACACCGTCTGGCGATGCTCCCAAATAGGGAATCGATGGATCGATGAAAAGGCCACATCGTCGAATTTGAATGCTTTTTCATGCTAATTCTTCGCGAGCAATATCTTCATTCTCCCTTCCATACTCTAGAGCGGGAACGGTTAGCGGGCGTGGATAGAGCAACGTCCTCACCAGCTTCGAACAAAGCGTGGTTTTTTCGGTGGCACACGGCGCGGAAGTTGGACGCAGTCAAAAGCTTCGACCTGTACGTCATCCAATTTGTGTTTGCGTTCTGTCCAATGGTATCCTGCTCGATGTTTTCTCGGTCCTTCTGCCAATTGTTTAGCATTTCCATCTGCTTTTCTATCTGCAGATCAAACATGCATTTGTCCATGTCTTCTTTCTCCGCGTTTGGTCCATAATCCGAATCTTGGACTGCGCGGAACTGCTTCTTCGTGCTCTTCGTGGTCCTCTTCTTTTCGGCATTTTCTGAGACTTTCTTTTTGCGTCGTTCTTCCATATTTTTCAAAACTTATGGCGATTCTTTTACCATAGCTTTGCATAAGCGAGACAATGCTTCGCCTGTATTGTATTGTACCACAGCAGCGGCACATCTTGCGAAGTACGATCCTCTTTGGCCGAAATGTAGTCTCTTTCCGTCAATATGTTTTGCAATAACGGAGTTGAAGCTCTCCACCGCGCTGTTGTTGGTTCGGTAGAGGAGGCTTTCGGAATACGCCGATAGTATCCGGATGATGTCCTTGATGGTTTCGTAGACACCAACGGTTGACAATTGCGGAACAATATTCTGTTCGTCCATCTTCGGTGTTCCATCGCAGAAGTATCCTAATTCTTTGCATTTCTCGTGTTCGCCAAACACGTGGCTGGGCACATTCTTGATATCTGCAAGCAAATTTCTCACTTTCTGAGACATCGGCAGGTTCGGCTGCTGGAATCTGTATTCTGCAGCTTTCATGATGTCCGTGCGCATCCGCAGAACATTATTCTCTACAGTTTTCCTCAGCTTTCCGGGCGGAGTCTACTTCGCAACATCTTTCATCTTGTTGCAGAAGTTGCGCGTCAAATGATTCGTGCATTCAATTTTCTTGACACGAACCAAATTTTTATATGGGTCGCAGTCTATTATTCTTTTGTACACGCTGCTATCGCCGTCAACAGTCAGTGTCGAATATACAAGTCCTCGTTTTTCGACACTGGTGTTGAATCCCTCTGCTATGGCTTCGCTCTCCATTCTGGTGGATGTCCGGTTTGCGCCCCAATTCTTGAAACATTGGTGTTGCCTTGCTTCTTTTTACATTTTCGTCGCAGCTTGGCAAATGCAGCAAGTCTTGTTCTTGACTGCAATGAACAACACTTTCTTCGTGTGGTAGCCCATGATAACGCCCACACCAGACATCGAGTCGTATTTCCCTGTCCGGCACGACGGGAATGTGTGGAATTCCACATGGGAGGACGTCGCCTCTTTCAACGGCTAGCCTCTTCTCCTCTTCAGTCGCTGTCATCATTTCCTCTTCCACAGCAGCGCCGAATCCGTTGACGATGTAGTCGTGATATTTGCGGTACTGCCTCCTCGACATGCACGGAACGTTTATGGCTGCGAGAAATTCTTCCATTTTCCCGTATCCGCCTCCAGTTGTCATTGTTCCGGCGACCGCGCTTCGGTTGATATCCATGGTTTCAGCATCTCCAGGCTGACTATGGACTTCGGTTCTGTAATTGCACATCTTGCATTCTATGACCAGTGTGGTCTTCAAACCGAATCTCTTGAGATTTTTTATTTCCAAATGTCTGGTCGAACACTCGAATGTTCCCGAATGTTCGGCTATCAGCTTCATTTGCTGAAAGACGTGGTGCATGTCCACGATGCTCAAACCGTCAGAGAGGCACAATCTTTCCTCGACTGTCGTTTCTCTTTCCACGACAAGATTCTCATTTTCGACGGTTTTTTCCGTCTCTTCTATTGTTTCGGATTAGACGGGAGAATAAACTCTTCTTCTAGGGACGAGCACTTTATTCACCGTTTAGCGGTTCGTCAACGGACGAACTTCACAAAAAACTATGTACAGTGGTAAGGCCAACCGTCAGGTTTGACCTAAGCGACAATAAATGTAGTAGTATCATTTATCGTTCCCCTAGGGGTTACAATTCGGTTCCACACCGCTCTTCTTAACCTAACTCTTAACCTAAAACTTAAACTATGCTTAACCTAAGTTAACCTAACTTATTTTATCCTAACTTAATTTCACTAGTTTCCGTAAGAGAGAGAGAGAGAGTTCTTACTGTAGCGTACGCCACGTTCCCGTTTTACCTCTCACACACACACTCATACCATCTCTACTCCCCCTCCCCTACCTCTCGCCCATCCTTTCCCCTACCCCCTGGACCTCCTCTTCCGGCTGCACTCATTCATTCCATTCCTAAGCATTCATACCTTGCTCTACCCCCCCCCCGCCCCCGCGCCTCTTCCACCCGTACCTTCCCTCCACTCCTCTAACCTCCTCATCAATACCTCTCCCTCTCCTTCATCTCCTAGCACCTCCCCCACCATCCCCTGCCAACCTCTTCCCTCATCCCCTCCCCAGCACAGCTCCCACACATGTTCCTACGTTTCAATCCCCCACCCACAGACCCTACACCTTCTCTCCTCTTCCTCCATCCAATACCTTCCACCCCTCATCTCATTACCCAACCTAAATCTAGCTACTCTTTGCCATCTACTCTCTCCCCACCCCTTCCTCATATATCCTGGTATCCCCTCTCCCTTGACCCACCCATACCACTCATTATATCTCGCTCTCCTTATCTTTTCCCATCTCTCCTCCTGCTGCCTCCTCCTTTCCCTTTTTACTAACTCTCCACTCACTATCACTGTCTTCTCCTCCATCATCACCTCTGCCTCCTCTGCTGACCATCCTCTCTCTTCCCAGAAACGTCTTCTCTCATTCTCCCACCCATCTACCCCCCTCCCCTTCTGCCCCTGCCTCTTACCTGTTCCATGCACATCCTTGCTAACTCCCACCCTCTTCCCTCCCTCAGCTTCTTCTCGTAGCTCCATGCCCTTAACCCCGCCCTCCCTCTCAACATCTCCCTCTGCAACTCTTCCCTTACCATGTACCCCGGCGTGCACCTCTCTACCCCTAGCACCCATCTCAGAAACCTCTCTTGCAGTCTCCCCAGCCCTTCCCATTCCCTCCATCCCCAAATTTCCACCCCGTAGCTGATTACCGACCACACCAACCTGTCGAATAACCAGATTCTCCTTCCCCAGTCTCTCCAACCCCCTCATCATACCCCTCATCCCCTCCTCATCCTCTGCCACCATAGCCACGTCATCCGCGTACGCAAGCGTAAAGACTTTCCTCTCCCCTAATTTTACCCATCTCCCTTTCTCCAGCACCTCGTCCATATCCGCTAGCAGCAGCGTAAACAGCAACGGCCTTAGCGGGCACCCCTGCCTCACCCCCCTTATCGTCCAAAAACTTGCCCCCTACTCCCCTCCCACCCTAACTTTACTCCTCGTCTCCGTCAACATCTCATCGCACCTCACAAACAGCCCTTCCCTTACTCCCCTTTCCCTTAATGCTTTCACCAATACTTCCCTGTCCACCGCATCGAATGCCGCCTTCAAATCTACAAAGAAGATCACCATCTTCCTTTCCTTCCTTCTCACCTGCCTGTTTATGAGATAATTCAGCACGTTTATATTATCTACGCACCCCACCCCCTTCCTGAACCCCGTCTGACTCGCCGGTAACATGCCTTTCTCCTCCACCTCCTCCCTCAACCTCTCCGCCAGGATTGCTGCGTACACCTTATACGCTGTTTGTAACAGCGTAACTCCCCTGTAGTATTCCACCTTTCTGCTATTCCTTTTCTTCGCAATGGGGATCACTGTCCCTTCCGACCACTCCTCCACCCAACCCTCCCCCTTCCATACCCTATTGCATACCCTCCACAACCACATTTCCGACTCGCTCCCTCCATATTTCCAAACCTCATTCTCTATTCCGTCCCCACCCGCCGCTTTCTTCTCCTTCAGCCCCTTTATCACCCTCATTACCTCCCCTATTTCTATTTCCCTTTCACTGTCCCGCCTTCTTCTTGTTACCCCTCCCACCCAACAGCCCCCTGAAATGCTCATTCCATCCTTCCATCTTTATTCCTTCGTCTATCCATGCTCTTTTCTTTCTTTCCCTGTTCACCACCTGCCATATCTGCTTCTCCGTCTTCACCGCCTCCAGTTCCCTTTCCCATTTCGTTCTCTCCTCCTTCTTTTTCTCCTCACACAGCAACCTGTACCTCTTTCTGCTTTCCCTGTAATTCTCACCCTCCCCCCTTCTTCCTCCATCTCCTCAATTCCTCCCTCACCTTCCTTTTTTCCTCTCTACATTCCTCATCCCACCACCCTTTCCTTCTCTCTTTTTCTCTTTTCCCTACCTCCCCTAGTGCTTCCTTAATGTTCTCCTTTAACCGTGTCCAGTCCTCTTCTACCCCTCCCACTTCCTCCTCTCTTCTCCACCCAAATCTTTCCCTAAAGGCCTTTATCCCTTCCTCCGACCAGTTTCCTACTCTCGCCCCCTTCCCAGCGCCTTCCTTCCTTCTTCTTTCCCTCCTCTCCCCCTTAATCCCTACTGTCACTGGTGCGTGGTCTGACTCTATTTTATCCCCAACTTCCATCCACTCCACCCCCTCCCTTGTTTCCTCATTTCCTAATATATAGTCTATCACCGAGTTCCCTATTCCCCCCGTGAAAGTCCACTCTCCTTCCTCGTCTCCCTTCGTACTTCCATTTAGAATCCCCCACCCCCTCTCTCCCAGATATTCACAGAGCCTCCTCCCTTCCGCATTCACTTTCCCGTCTTTAGATCTCCTGCTTTCTCCTCCCCCTCCTTCCTCTTCCTCCACCACTTCCCCTCCTTCTCGCCCCGTTCTCGCGTTGAAGTCCCCCCCTATCAACACCTTTGTTCCTCTCTCTCTCCCCTCTGTCCAGTCCCCTAAATCTTCCAGTTTCTTGTCCAAATCCCTATTAACGTACACCCCTATCACCCTCCACCAAATCATCCCCAGCTTAATTCTTGCCGTCATCAACCCCTCCTTCCCTTCAGCCCTCCCTCCTTCTCTATCCAGTCCTTTCCTCACCCCCATCGCCATACCCCCTATCGCTCTCCCCTTCTTTTCCTCTCTCCTTGCCCACTGCATCTCCCAGTAGAATTCCCTCGACTTCTTTTCCCTTATCCTACTCCATCCCTTCTCTTCCACCCACGTCTCCATCATCGTTATGACATCCCATTCTACCAGCCCCTTCCAAAACTCCTCATCGTTATTCATCAGCCCTGCCACATTCCAGAAACCCACCTTCAACCCTGTTCTCCTCCTCTCCCTCTTCCCCCTCCCTTCTGTTGTCTCTCCCCCCTGCTTCCTTCCCTATTGCCCTCCCTGCTCATCCATCCAGTTTTCCTCTATCTCGTCCCATCTCTTCATTTTCCCGTTCACCCACATTTTCATGTACCCTATCTGTACCTTCCCTCTCTCGTTTCTATCTCCGCTTCCCTTTCTATCTTCCATCTCGCTCTTCTCTCCTCTTCCGTCAGATCGTCAGCTATACTTTCCACTACTCCCCTAAGTTTTTTCTTCCCCTCCATTACCTTCCTTTTATATTCTCTACCCTCCATTCTCACCAAAACTATCCCTCTACCATCTTTCATTGCCTTCCCTATCGTCCTTACCTCCTTAATTCCCACGACACCCAGTTCCATCTTCTCCCAAAGCCTCCTGATCTCTCCTTCTAATTCTTTGCCCTCCACCTTCAACCTCCTAACTACCACATTATTCCTCTTCATCTCTCTTTCCCTCTTATCATGCTTTACTTCAAGTTTCCTTAATCTTCTCCTATTCTCCTCCCTTTCCCGATCTCCACCTGTCTCTTCTCCCCTTTCCTCTTGTTCCTCTTGCGCCCCCTTCTCTTTATCCCCATCCATTCTTCTACCTTCTATATTTTTCCCTCCAACCTATCCATCCTCTTGTCTACTTCCTCACTACCCCTCCTCACCCCCTCTCCTCGCCCCATCTCCTCCATCCTCCACTCTACCTTTGTCACCCTTCCCTGAATACTCTCCAACCATTTCCACGTCTTCTCCGTGCTTGCTACCTCCTCCCTCCTCTCTTCCCTCCATCTCTCCGTTTCCCTCCCCCAATCTTCAATCAACTTCCTCCCAGCTTTTCTGTCCTTCCATAGTACGTCCCTTAAACTCTTCACCTCCTCTATCAGTCCCTTAAGGATCCCCACCATCTCTTTGCACTCCCCTACCCCCTCCCCCTCTGCCTTCTGTGGCGACCTCTTAGTCGCGTCGCTTCTCTTAAATGCGTCATGCTCTACCTCTTCCCCTCCCTCTACCTCCCCTATGCCCCTTTTCCTTCCCACACTTTCCACGCTCCCCGAGCTAAACCACCTCTTCAGATTACTTTCGCCCGACAGCGTCCCTACTCTGCCGTTTCCTTCTTTGTCATCCTCCCTTCCCCTTCCCAAGCCTAGCTCTCTTCTCTCCTCCACTTTCCGCCTTTCTTCAGCCATTTTTCCCTCCTTTTCCTATTCGAACCTTTTCAAACCTTTCCGCCTTTCAGCCCCCCTTTCTCTATTCCTCCTTTCACCCAACAGAGCGCGACACCTTCGCTCCTTCTCCTTCTCGCGAGCACGCCTATTTCTCGCCACGTGAAAACCTAACCTCTACCCTACCTCCTTTTTCCCTTCCGTCCTACTTCTCCTCTCGCTCCATCGCCCTTTGTCCTACCTCACCCGTCTCTCCCTTGCTCCCTACTAGCACCTCTCTACCGCGTTTACCCTCCGCCTTTTCCCTACACCTCTTTTTCACACACAACTTTGACTCAGTATCTCACACTCTGCACTCTCCTTCGCAACCGGAAGCGGAAGCTTCAATCGATAAGTAATGATATCATTATGATAACGTTAATAAGACATAATATTAGATTTAGTTGGTAAACGCCAATACGCTACTCGTTACAATGTTGTCTCTAATACTGAATCATGACCACATGGAGCGTTGCGTCGTATGCCTCCTGGAGACAACAATGTAAGAGTTTCACCATCACTTATTAATAACAATAAAATGTTTGTTACAATTCATAATTCTGCCATGGAAACATTATTAATCGATTGCACATAGTTTTCTGATGGAAACAAGTCTAAACAAGCCACAAATCCGATAAGTTAGACGGTGCCAGTATTGATACCAGAGAGGATAGGAGAGTGCTCACGCCCGGGGTTTCGGCGTTCCCACTTTCGTGACATCGCCGCTTTAGAAGGTCGGAGTCGCCGGGGGGCCGGGACCACTCAGAAATGAGCGCGCGAGGAGGCAAGGAGAGACGGGAGAATTAAACCTTTGTCCTTTGGGAAAATGCACTTTATTTCACTCGCTTGTACGACGCACGAGGTGCGAGGCACTCGAGAGCGCGAGAAAGAACGCGCGAACGAGAATCGCGAGCCGGCGAACGTACGGAGATCTTGCACGGCAACTTCTGCCGTCGGATCGCGAAGAGGAAATCTTCAGCGGCACGAAACGCGTGCCGCCGCGAGACGGAAATCTTCTACGCGGACGCCGGAAATCTTGACGCGAAGCAGAGTGCACGTTACGCGGCGCGGGAGATCGCGAGAATACTGCTACCGAATGATGCGAAATCGCGAGAGTCTCAGAGCGCGAGAGATTAGAATCTCTACTTATCGAGACGAGAGCGGGCAGACGAGCAAACGTGCTAGAGCGATACCTTGCGATTGATGAGCGTTCAGAACGTTAAGAGAGCGAGAAGGCATACGCAGGTGCCTTAAATAACAAAGACCGTCGAATGTGGAGCACCGTGATTGGAGCTCGCACATCGGACGATCCTTGTTTGTCTAAATTTGAAGGATTCAAGCTGTGAAATTCGGCCAATGAGAATTGAAACGGTTGCTACGCGGTGTCGAGCAACGGCGACACGCGCTCTTGCCGCGAGTTGACATACGCGACAAAGACCGTATGAAATAGCGGTCGCCGGTTAGACAATAGGCACCGAATTCCACAGCTTGAATCCTGAACAGTAACTAACATGTAAATCTTGGGTACAAAATCTCTAATTAATATAAATGAAGAATAATATTAATTGTAATGATACGTATTTTATTTCTTTCCAATTTTGTAGTTGCAAACTCTAGTTGTAAAAAATGGAAAACCCGGAAAAATTCGAACAAATACAGATTTCATATCGAAGTTTAAAAGCGACCACCCTGAAAATTAATTTAATAATGAGCTATTGTCATCAACACTATCTTAAATTTTTTCATATATTTAGCTACTGTTATTATTAATTGAAAAAAATTTTCTTTCATGAATAAATATTTTTTCCACCTCAGCACCATAAGATTTTTACTAGATGACTTTAAAAACATATTAAAACTATTTTTAAATAATTTTAGTCGAAAACATTCTAGTTTGCTCTTTATTTCACCGTTCTACTAATTTTTTATGGGCTGCATTGCAGCTCTGTTTAACACTCATTTACAACTCGATACCACAGTACCATCCATATTCAAGGAAGAACAATTTTTTGCGACGATCATTGAAAAAACAAAATAGTTTCCACAATGCAGTACTTTAGTGCGTTTGTGACTTAGCGCCCAGAACACCTACCTGTGTTCTGTGTCCCATCTGGAGTTTTATGGTACGCTAACAATCGCTATTGAGTCGCAAGCCAGACCGTACAAGCGAATGCATCCACAACTTCCAGAGACCTGTCTCCAAAACTAATTAAAGGAAGGCTAAACATGCAGTGTGCACGAAACTCCTCAAAAGAGGTGGATTCCAGTCGCTCGTGTCATAAACCGCATTCGATACTTCATCGACAGGGTGATCTTACATATTCCTGTAACAGTTCCTGAACACATTTGTGTCCTGAAACTGCTTTGTACGGTATTACACACGCCACATAATTTTTATTTTCTAATTTTGTCAAAGTAGTATATATAACAGAATCATACAAGTGTCTACAATTACTTGAATTCCAAAATACAGAGCGTTTCTTCCTCTGCGACTGTAAAAAAGGACTTTAAAAGAATGTTTAGATAACAGGTGGGCTGTCCTTCCAAAAGGCACCTGTGACCGATCGAGATGAAACTTGGTGAGTATGTAAAACTCAACATTCTGAATAACTTTTTCCTATACATGTAACCGCGGCTCAGCCATTGTTTGTGCGACCCTCGAGGGTCAGTTTATTAGCTTGGACGAAGTGCCCGTCTTGCACATTTGGCAACCAAATGTTCCAAGAACGGAATCTTTACAAGGTCATTTACAACCGGGAAAGTAAAAATCACGCTTCGGGGATTAGGACTCGGGAAGTAGTTTATTACCCTTGCACGTGTGCTTCCCTGGTCTTCACTTCCGAAATAGCCGTTTTCACCCGTCTCCATAAAATACTTAGGTCATTGTCACGTGTCCCCGGACGGGCCTTACCTGCGTTGCGCCGCCTGAGTCCTGGTTTTTCCGTCAACACGGCTTGCCAAATGTTTCTTACGCTTTTCCACCACTTTCTCTACCATCGTGGGCGTTGGCCAGTCAAGTCACCGCCCATTGACAACTCGCTTAAATATCGGTGTTTGGCAAGCGCGGGTGGATTTTAGAAAACACACCGAAGTCCAAGCACTTCCCTTACGGCCACTGTTTCGTACAGTCTTTAGTCAGAAGAACATACCGAAGTCTTAGTACTTCCCTTAAGGCCACTGTTTCGTACAGTTATTAAGACAAGAGTATCTTCTCTTGTAATAATCAATCGCGCTAAATATACAGTCCACAAAGTTTGTTTATATTAATGTTAAATAAAGTGATAGTTCTGTTACTTGTTAAACCTGGTAATCACAGCCCATACACAAAATACCCCTCCCGAACAACGAAGCTGACCATACGGCGCGATCAGCCATAGTTTCGGAGATATTCGCGGAAAACTGCAGCTACTACTACATTGAATTTTGCCTATACGTGTATGTCCGAGGCGTGCGTATTGTGTTTCCCCGGTGCTTTTCGGAAGTACAGCCGGTCGTATAATTCAAGTTTGTTGGGGTTAGGCCGTTGAGGGGACAGAATCGACACAATGATCTGTTTATGTTTTTTCCGCTAGAAATGTGATACGCACGCCTCGGACGTGCACGTATAGGAATATCTCCGAAACTATGGCCGAGCCGCGGTTACATGTATAGGAAAAAGTTGTTCAGAATGTTGAGTTTTACATACCCACCAAGTTTCATCCCGACTGGCCATCGGTGCCTTTCGGAATAATATCCAAAAATTGTTTAATACAAAGCGGGATATAATCCGGTGTAAGTTAAGAAGTAATATCATTGATCTTCTAATAAGTAATATCACTGAATAAGTTAAGAAATAATATCATTGATGGAAAAGCAAAAAATCATTTATTACATAGGAATGCAGATATCGATAGAAATACAGATATAGTAAATATGTTCCAGTGTTCAAATCCTGACGACTAACGCATTTTTTAAAAATTTTATTATGTTTTATCATTGTATATTTATATTATCAATTTAAATCGATTAAATTTCAATATAATGATAAGTACCGATTTCATTTTGATAAAACATAGCAGGCCGCCGAAAATGATCGGAAAGTAGTAAAATATATCACCTAGCAATTCCATTTAAATTATATAATCAACATGGATCAGACAGGATCCATGAATAACGTGATTTTTAATATATTTGATTTTTTTTTATTCGATTTGAATATTTGAAATAATACACGTTTCACGTGAAAAACTTAAAAGACAATATTTCCGGCATTTTGACGAATTTGTTTCGAATGAACTTACATATAAATCGATAATATCATTAACTCCTTACGGAGTTACATACCCATAAAAGGTATATAAATATGGTAAATTATAATAATTTTTTGGAGAGTGATGTTATTATTAACTTCTATATGGCTTGCTTAATATCGTGCTATTTAACTTGCTGAACTATCATTAACCTTACGTAAATTGTGCAACGCCTACTGACTCCGTGAATTCATTTTCTCACGTAAGTCTCGCAGGATACTGCACAAAGATCCCTTGTTCAAGGATCTTTCCCCGAAACTTGTATCGCCTTTCTCCTGAGTGTCTGCCTGCAATGTGTGAATTGTCATTGAGTGGAGTACGGCTGGTCTGTCTTCCCGCTTCTAGACCCGTACCCAAGCCCGTAACGAATTCTTAGGGCCAAGCATGCCAATAAATAACTAAAAAATGACAGTGTCTCACTCGATCGTAAAACAGATCCAGACATGATGTCTGAGCATGGGCAATCATGATGTCTAGACAATTCTAGAAAAATATAATATTAAATTCCCTACATTTCAATTTAAATAAGATAAGCTAATTTTTAAAGTAAGTGAAATTACAATCAAAGTAAATACTTTTGTCTACACGTATAACTCCACACAATCAAATTGTACAAAAATTTTAACAGCTTATAGCTGGCGAAGATTATTCGAAGAAAATTATTCGAAGCGTTTGAATAGCAATACAGATCAAATTATATCGTGTTTAGTGTCATTTTAATCAGAAAAACTCCACAAATAGGTTGATGGAAGTGCTATAAAAAAATAATGAAAAATAAAGAAGTTTTGTAATTTGATTAGTAGTAGTTTCACACCGATAGTAGTTTCACCTCGGATCGCGCGGCTGCCGTTTATTGCGCCGCTGGGCGACCGAGGTGGCACAAGCTTCTGGGCTTGGGCCGACGGCGCTCGAAGCCGCTTATTCAAGCTGACGAAAATTATTCGAAATTCGGAATAATTAGTCGTAGCCTCCGAATAACTGTACAGATAAAAAATGAAAATTTAATTTGAAGCTTCGAATATAAAAAAGTATTTTTATTCGTCGGATAAATTCTCATCTAATAAAATTATTTATTCGACACTCGTCCAATAGAGATGCTTTTTTTTTTATTCGAATATGTAACCGTACAGGTTACATATTGATACACCCCATATATCGAACGTCGATGTCGACCCCACCATAACGCTCCTGAGTCCTGACGGAGAAAAGGACCGCGAGATATCGCGACACTTGTCGCAATGCGCACGCATCGATCCCCACTCGATACCGATCGAAGGAGGTCGATGCGTGCCGCAGATAGATCACTCTACATCTGGAAGCGGTTCTAGCCGCACGCGTCTCGCGAAGTGTCCCGTCGGCGAAACACGGTACGGGATCGAGGGGTCAAAACCGACCCGATAGAACAGGCAAACCGACTGTTCTATCCTCGACGCGTAAGCGCCTCAAACCGAGGAGTCATAGGTGCAAACTGCGCTGTGGCATTGCCGACCATTAAGACGCAGTTTGTGTTCTGTGGAATTATTACGGGTTATTCAAACTTATAAATCGTTCGTTGTAATCGAGGTACCGAGTGGACACTTCGTCTTCATAAATTTCGTGGTTCTCGTTCGAAATGCGCATCACTGCTTCGGTAGGATTTGCCCGGCCGTGATCATTCTGCCGCTATCAACAAGGAATACGTTCGGAGGCCACGTATCGTGCTGAAGAGCGTAGTCCTTGGTAGCGTGGCGTGACCAACGGCTTGGTGTGCGTCTCTATCCACACCACTCGTACGAGTATTCGGACGAGTGTATGGACGGTCTGACAAGTCCACAATCGCGCAGTACGTCGTACGCATACGGATTGTTCGAACGAACTCACAATTTCCCTTCGGGTCGATTCGATACGACCGAACCCTGCACAATCCTTATCATTCTGCCGCTACTTACACGGAGATTGCTCGGAGGCCACGTATCGTGCTGAAGAGTAAACTTCTTAGTTGCGTGGAGTGCCAGGGGTTTTTAGTGTGTGTCTCCACTTGGGCCATTTGTACGAGAATTCGGCCAAATACTTGGGTGGTCTGACAGGTTCGCCTTCGATCGGTTACGAGGTCGTAACGAGTCGTTCAACCGTCACTGCGTCAGGCACACGGGTCGGATTAGACCGAGCGGACTGTGCACAATTCTTGTCGTTCTGCCGCTACCGATACGGAGATTGCTCGGAGGCCACGTATCGTGCTGAAGAGTAAACTCCTCGGTCGCGTGGAGTGCCAGGGGTTTTTAGTGTGTGTCTCCAACCGGACTACTCGTACGCATTCGCGGCCGGGTACACGGTTGGTTAGACAGGTCACGAATTCGCATATCGCGAGGCGCGATACACGTTTAAATCGTTAAAAAGAAAATCGTTCATTGAAAAACCAGGTGTAGAGGCTAAGCGAGCGAACTGCGTGCGTCGTAACACGGCATACATTGCGTGTTTACGTGTTACGAGAATTCGGTACGGATTACCGATACGCGGTATTCAGCTCGTAATTATAAAGGAATTTATTGCCCCGTACGTCGGGAGAGATCA
This sequence comes from Halictus rubicundus, assembly GCF_050948215.1. Lineage (NCBI taxonomy): Eukaryota > Metazoa > Arthropoda > Insecta > Hymenoptera > Halictidae > Halictus > Halictus rubicundus. The sequence continues at coordinate 967,853 of NW_027488600.1, read as the reverse complement.
CGGGTCGTCCTGTAAACAAATAGCTCATCTCTGAGCATACCAAAGAGATTGCTCGTCAAAATAGAAATAGTTCTTCCAAGAATATACTGCCCTTTTACCAGTAATTTGTCTTAAGCTTTATTTGTCTCGTCACGAATCCATCTCCTTCGCGAATTGACACGCGTAGGGAATTGGGGGTAGTAACCGGCCCCCGTGTCTTAGCATAAATAACGCTTGAGTCGTCGGGACAGGGATAAATCAAATCAACGCAGTCGAACGAGGAATGTACGGTTACAACACGTTGGCGCAAGAGAGATATCACTTTTTAAACTTCATTAACACTCTTTTCCACGTTTAATGGCATTACATGTGAAACTACTCGAAGAAATTAAAAATAAATAGTTTCCTCGATTGTTTCCGAGTCTTAGTACTCGAAGTAAGCCAGGAAAAAAAATATTTTTCGTATTTCTATTTTTACAGGCGCATACGGTTTCTTCAAACATGCGCTTGAGTTCATTCTGAAACCTAGGTATGCTTAGCATGGCCGAATTTAATTCATTTTTATGAAATTGCCGAATTTGATTCATCCTTGAAACGTTTTAATTTAATCCCCTACTAGTAAAAAATATAACAAATTTCATTTTATAAGACACTTGAAAATATGGAGTTTTAGCCGCTCTCAGACCACTGTGCGGCGGGGTAAGGGTACCGACTTTTATAGCCAATTCGCCTGTGAAATTCCGCAATCGTTGGGCCTTCGGTCAAAATATACCTGCAGCCTTCTTAAACTGTGAATCCTTAAAGTAATCGAAGCTAGAATTTCCCTCGTCGTTTGTGGTAGCTCTGAAAAGAGCTGATTTTGAAAGAAGAGCTATCCGCAAAGATTATTCTACATAATTCTGGCAATAATGATACTCAAGGATAAAATGAGAAAAACATAAATGTTCTTTGCACCAAGAACATTTAAGTACAACTACATTTGAGCAATGGAAACACGTTAGACCATCTAATTTTGTAAAGCAGAACTCTACGGGATTTTCAAATTCTCCTGGCCGCTCTTCTATATATCCACTGCGGAACCAAGCATATTGAAACAGCCGTTTATAACATGCAGCTGATAATTGGTTGTGGATTAATGAGTGTAGTTTAATAATATTATCTCTTGCGTGTAGATTGATATCAATATTTAATAATATTGCAAGATCGGAAGATCGGCCCTCTGGCAGGGCGTTACGTATGATCTCGTCGTTATATCCATTCCATGAATCAAGAAGTAAAACAGAATTTTCTGGAGCAGATGGGAGAAATACTTCAGTCAACCACGTTCTAAATAATTCTTTCGTTAGTTTACCCGATGTGGAACCTTCAATGTGGACATTAGGTGCCGTGAATACACTTCTTCGTAAACGAGGTCCTAACTGCCCTTTGACTTCCTTCAAAACAATATACAATGACGATAGCCGTTGATTCATAAGCACATACATAGAACGGTCAGTTTGGACAAAAGGTTGACTTCTCTCTTCAAATAAATTTGTTTACAAACGAAATACTGCGAAATTCTTAGATAAATCTAATGAACACTTGTGCAAAGTATTCTACATTAATCTTGATTGTTTGTAGGGAGGGACATCTTTCAATTTGTTCGAGATAGAAATAACATCTGTGCGTCTAGTAGTGTTGGTGTCCGAAATTCAATTTATGAATATGTGGCTCAGACATGTAATTTTGAAAATTTTGATAGACGTCAGAAGATTTTGTTAGAAAAATAAGTAAACAATTTTCTATCAATTTAGTAAAAAAATGGAAGAACAACGAACGCGATGTTGATAGATTTCTTTTAAAATGTCCCGATTGGTTTGAACAACCACTGTTTGAATTTGAAGGACGCAGTGAAGGTGGACGACCAAAAAAAGGGTTTTCTGAGGCAAGTGACATGATAAATCGCAGGCAAATAGAAAGCCTGTTGACGCAGTACACCCCGGAAGAGTTGGAGTACATAGCACGAGTTGCACACAGAGCATCGGGGAATTAATTTGTATCGATGGTATTATATATTGGTAACTGTACACGAAGTACTCATACATGATGCTGATGTGGTAGAAAGCATCCTATTATCCATCGGAAATCTTTCAGAAGATACCCAGGAAGCAACGCATAAGGAATTATGTACGATCATTTCGTGAGTACCACACTCGGAAAATTTCTCGACGGGCCACCAACCAAGATCTCAGTGACCCAAAAGAAGCCATCTGGGGATGTTTTAAACATTTCGGATAATCTGGCAGAATAATGTTTCCAACAAAAGTTAATCGATACTCAGTTATCTATAAATCCCAATAGACAAAAATTTTTTTGATAAAAAATTATGGTCATCTTAATTTTTTAAGTAAATATAAAACTAAGTATTTTTTATTACATATTGTTGTAGCTGATGTTAAGACGAATCTTTTATTTATTGTTAACAAATATAGTAATAATTGGTGTTCAAATTTCAAAATTACAAAAGGTTATTTATATATAACCAAGTTACGTTCAAAGCTTGGCTTTGTATTTTTAGTAAGTTATTAAAACATTTGTCTTGTAATGTTCATGAAAATTTTCATAAAAACCATTTAAAAAATATTTATATAATAATTACTGTTCAAAGCAATGTAGTTAATTAATAATAGGAACAAAATGATACCATCCTATAACAATAACAATACAGTTCTGAACAATGAATTTATTCGCGTATACGTTACATTTATAAAGTACATATTAATATGTGGCTGTTTACAACATTTCGAATTTTGCAGTTAAACATATTCTTTATTGTACGTACAGTTTCATTCATTTGTTATTTATACCCAACATAAAGTTTAACTAATCATAACCGAAATTAGTATTTGAAATCGTTAAAGCGTTTTAGAAAACAATATTCTATTGTATTCGCGAGACTGCAGTGACTATATATATAGCTATTTTTAATTTTAATTCCTACCACTAACGACGCTGTCAGCAGATTTTAGTTCCAGTTGGTAATACAGGTTGTGACACGAAAATGGTAATAGGGTTACGTGACCCCAAAAACGTTGGACACGAAAATGCTGTTACGTCCCGCGGTTGGTTACGCGATGGTAAAGACGCTTCGCGATTTTACCGCGGAGAGACGCTTCAAAATTACAACCATTTGGCTCACTCGACTCGTACGTTCGAAGTCTAGCCGGGTCCACGGTTCCACGTAAATATGTAGATATGCTACTCACCAACAGTCCTGGACAGATTGCAAGAAACAGAGACAGATGGGGCAGCCGTGCTCCCTCGGATTGGCTACGGAGAATAGGTCGGTGTCCTTGTCCCTCTTAGGTCGATGGCTCTCTCTCTCTCTGAAGATGTTGGTCCTGATGCTGCGCGGCCGCGAGATGGTGCAGACGTTCGCCGAATGGATTGGATTGTTAGACACGAGAGGGCGAAACAACTGGCGTAATTAGTGGTTACAACCGGCGCGGCGCGGCACTCTCTTGCGCGGGATTGGCGGGTAATAAATGGCAGGATTTGAATGGTTAACACTAAATATATATATTCAAAGAAGTAGTTGGAATACAAGACTCTTAATACTAAATATTGGAACAGCTAGATATAATAAGAGGTAGTAACGTTTGAAATGGAAACGCGAGATGTTGACGCGACCAGGTCGCGGATGAGAACGACTTCCTCCGGAATTGTCCAGACCTCTTTCGCTCGGAGATCGCGTGGAGGGGCGCGTGACGTATTACGCGTCGTAGTGGGGCTCGCTAGAGCGCGGTGACGTAATGTCGCGCATCTTGGCGCGCCTCGGAGATGGGGAATACGGGACTTAGAATTCTATGTGATGTAATGTAGTGGCTATCTATATATTATACAACTTATGACCTAACGCGACATCTAGTTATAACCAAACACAAGATGTAGGTTTACGGTCTGGGGAATTTCCAGACTGCGGCCTACTACCGCCGGGAAACCGGAAACTGGATGGAAGGCACTGTTGCGTGTTGTAGTACAGAGAACTTTATTGCGACTTTACTCGACGAAGGTTGTTACAGAAGAGAGATTGTGTAATCTCGGCGGCGGCAAATCCGCCTTGGGTCGTCGGACACGTAGAGTCGAGAGCGGCGACTCGCTCTTGCCGCTTGCACGCGGCTGACGCCGGCGATGCTAGCGCTGCGGCAAGGTACGGCAGCATACGTAGCCCCTACAAACATCCCGACGGCGCGACATCTATTCAGAAGCTAACGCAACATGTCGATAGGCGTGACATCTAGTTATAACCTAGCGCAGCAACACGTCGGCAGACGTGACATCCCCCCCCCCCCCCTTGGGAAAATAATTTTTACTACGGGAAAAATTATTCTTCCTCATCTGAATGGTAATTAAATGTCCTTCGCACTGGTTTATCGGGGCGGTTTGGTCTATTTAAATTTGGGGGCGTAGTGTTCTCGTCACTCGGGGGTCTTATAACTATTGTAGGAAGTTCGTCACTCGTAGAGTTTGTGGACACTTCACTGGGGATACACTCTAACCTCTTTTGGGGGGAACTCTCACTAATTGTCTCTTCGTTTTTCTGTTTCAAGAACAGACAGAAGTGGGTGAGGGCACTCCATGATGCAGCAAGGAGCTGGATGCTCCATCCATAAGCCACATGCAGTGCGATTCCGTTGAGGATGACGTTGACGGTGACCTGGATGAGGCGGACCACCATGTAGATTCCAATCAGCCCTGCGACCACGGATCCGAATTCGGTGAATCTTTCCCAGATTCGTTGTCCGGTCGATTCTGCTATTTTCTCTAATGTTGCTTTATCCATTAGGTTAAACAGTGATGCGGAGCCTTCGGCATAGCTTCTTCCGGAGGCACCCTGAGCAAGTGAGTCAATCACTGCGGTCTTCTCAATTGGAAACATTATGTGTTCGTTCAATTTGCTGATGTCGTCGGAGGGATATATTCCTCCGTTAGCCAGGTTCTGAGGGTCGACGTACTTCCATGCTGATTTTGTTAACGGTTGGACAGGCGGAAACGGCATACTTTCGACAGGGTTTGGCATTAGTTTGAACCAGGTTCCGTGTAGTTTGTATGCCGGAGGTATCAGCTCGTTGCATTTGCGTTGAGTACCAACAGAGGTAAGTATATGGTTTCTAGGTGTTAGAAAATTAGATGTATTTCTGTATGTCACGGGGAGCTCTTCGTAACATTCTTCTGTCTTCCTGCAGTTAGGTTTATCGACGGTAGAAAAAGATGTGGTGTTGAGTGTGGGCCCACCACAGTCGTAGCCGATGAGGGCAGACGTCGTCTGGAGGACGGTGAGCATGGAGAGAAGTACGGTGTGTCCCTTCATGGTTGGCGATGTCGGAATTGACTGACGCTGTCGCAATTTGTTCGTCGTCTTATACCCACCGGAGGTGTTATTGGTGGGGGCGGGTGTTGTTTCACCTGGATTAGTTCGGGTGGGGGGTGGGGATGGTGGCGAGTTTTAACGAGCAGTCGCGGCAGTCCGATATTGGAGTGACGCGGCATATTTCTTTCCCACATTCGTGGCATTTGTTCCTCATCGTCTCTTGTATGGTGTGGACGTGGAACACCTCCAGGATTTGGTGCGCCCTGCTGCACCGCTCGCAGAGCTCGTCTCCCTCGCTCGTCGTGTATAGGGTGCCCCGATAGCACCTTATGAACAGGAACCTGTTCAGATAGGCCAGGCGCTTCTGGCCCGATGTTCTTCTGGGTTTGGCTGAGCGACACATTTTGACGGTTGTCGTTGCTGGAATGGCCCGTCAGTTTTTCGGGTGCCGTTTTATATCCAACCTTATCGGTAAATTTTTGGCAGGGCACGGGAGGGGGTTGGCGCGTCATCGCCCTTACCAAGAATATTCCATGGTTCTTGTTTCTTGTTTGGCCCAAAGGCGTATCCGGTCCCACCAGCGTTGAATTTATATTAAGATTTGTTTAGATGTGAAGTTGGACCGTAAGAATCCGTCAAACACTGTGATTTGTATTTATAATAGCCAAATTATTTATTATACCATTACAACTAACGCACTCGCTTTCATACCACGTTATACCTTCTCTCATACCTCTCGCAAGTCGCGCATGCGTTGAGACGACTCTTTCGTCTCCACTCCGTCCAGTGTCTCTCCACTCTCTATTGTTACACACGTACACGGGTTAAATTTACTGATTTCCCAACACGCCTCCTTAAATTTAACCTACATATTGCACTTACATTCGTTTACATAGTTTTCTTTGGTTTTATAAATTTTATTCTCTTATCTATACTAACATATATTTAAACTTACTCTAAACTTTTCGAACTTAGTTCGCCCTAGAGATTTAGTAAATATATCCGCAGGATTTTCTTCCGAGTCTATTTTTATTACATCAATAATCCGATTCATATAATTTTCGTTAACAAAGTGGTAATGTGTCTCAATGTATTTTGAGTTTTTTGTGAGATTACCAAACTTACTGATACATATTGCTCCTGCGTTATCCTCATAAATACGTATTGGATTTATAATTTCAATTTCAAAATCCTTTAATAAGTCTCTTATTAATTTTACTTCGCTTACACACATGGATAGAGCCACATATTCGGCCGCTGTCGACGATTTTGTTACAATGTCTTGCTTTTTAGATTTCCAAAATACAGTATTTCCATACATTCTTACCACGTAACCAGTTGTCGATTTCCTATCGACAATATCTCCCGCCCAATCAGCATCAACGCAACAATCTAATATATCCGCATTTATATTTCTTTCAAACTTTAATTTTAAATCTTTAGTGTAGTACAAGTATTTTAAAATTCTTAGAGCGTACTTGTAATGGCTTTGATCATAACAGTTTTGAAACCTACTCAAGTAGCTCACACTATAACATATGTCTGGTCTCGTACCAGAACCTATATACAACAAGGCACCAATTAAGTTTCTATATTTTATATCATTAGATGCTGATGGATCAGGTACACATTTTAGATTTTGCTCCATGGGTGTAGCGTATAATTTTGCATTTTCAATTCCATATTTCGTCGCGAGTGATTTAATATAATTTCTTTGGTCTAATGTCATACTTTTTCTTTCACAATCATACTCAATATTTATTCCTAAATAAGTTTTAATTTGGCCCATGTCTTTCATTCGAAATCTTACTGCTAGTGATCTTTTAATGTATTCTAGGTTTTGTTTATTTTTGCTGCAAATCAACAAATCATCTACAAACATTATCAAATAAACCTTATCATCTTTGTTATTCATGAAGTATAAACAATAATCATTTTTGCTCCGAGTAAATCCTAATGTTTTCAAATATTCATCTAGACACTCATACCATGCTCGAGGGCTCTCACGCAAACCATACAACGCCTTTTCGAGTTTACACACTTTCCCTGTATTGTCATCATAACCTTGAGGCTGTTTCACATACACCTCTGATTTTATTTTTCCATTTAAGAATGCAGACTCTACATCCATTTGATTTACCTCTAAACCATTTTGCACACAATAATTTAACATAATTTTTAAGGTTTGCGTTCTCGCTACTGGTGAGTATAAATCTTCCAACACTTCTCTTTGTTGGAACCCTCTTACAACAATTCTAGCTTTAAATTTATTGTCCGCCTTTTTTGTATATATCCACTTTAAGTCTAATACTTTTTTATCTTTCGGTCTGTTAACTAATCTCCATGTATCATTTTTATTTAAGCATGCAATTTCTTTATTCATCGCTTCTTGCCACTGTTCACTATCACTACTACTTATTGCTTCATTATAATTTTCTGGAGTGTCTACACTAACATAGTTTACATAAATACAATTGGCATTCATCTGCGGATTATATCTTTCTGGTGGTTTTTTGACTCTATTAGATCTTCTTAGTTCAGGAGTTACGCTTGTTTCCCTAGACGCTATGCTCTCACTTTCAGATTCACTCTCATTATTTTCACGTTCAACTACATTTTCATGTTCATTGCTTCCAATTGACATATTTTCAGAAGTTTCTTCATTACCATTAAATCCTACCAAGTTTACATTCTCGTCAACGATATCTACATGTCGAGCTACAATTACTTTATTATTAATCAACACTCTGTAGCCTACATTTTCGTATCCTACTATGATCCCCAAGTCAGCTTTTTTATCCCATTTACTCCTCCTTTTAACCTCTGGTACCCTTACAAATACTCTACTTCCATATAACTTCAAATTACTAATGTTAGGTTTCTCTCCCATCATAATCTCGTATGGAGTCTTATTTATAATAGTATTCGCCAAGGTTCTGTTTTTCAAATAAACAGCGGTTTTGACTACCTCTGGCCAAAATCTGTTGTGTATCTTAGCATCAGCCAATAGACATCTTGCCGTATCCATTACTGACCTATTGTATCTCTCCGCAGTTCCGTTCAATTCATGAACGTACGGAGGACACGGTTCAATATACATTCCCTTTTCTTTGGCAAAATTGTATATTTCTTTATTTAAGAATTCTCTACCGTTATCGCATCTTAACCTTTTTGTTTTTTTTCCTGTTAGAGTTTCAAGTTGATTAATATATGTTACAAGACAATCATAAACTTCATTTTTTTCTTTAATCGTATACACTTTTCCAACTTTACTATAATCATCTATCAAAACCAAGAAATATTTTTCACCCATAAAACCTACTGTACTGTGGTCCATTTAGATCTGCGTGTATAATTTCAGCTATATCTTTTGCTCTAGTTCTATTATTTTCAAACCTTACATTATGCATTTTATTTTGTACACAGGTACCACATTTTAAGTATTCACCCTCTAGTTTATCTGGCAAACCAAGAACTAAGTTATTTTTAGTCAAAATGTCTAAATACTTGAAGTTTACGTGACCTAGGATTCTATGATATTTTTCTTTCAATGTCATAGTTATACTCTCTGTTACATATGTCTGTTTTTTATCAACAAAACTACTTATTCTGTATAAATTATTCACTTTATTTGCAACTGCCACTAAATTATTTTCTTTATTATAAATCTTTGAGGTATTTCCAATTGATACTATTTTATTTTTATCGGCAATTTTTCCAAAACTCATCAAATTTCCACTCATTTCTTTTACATAGAATACATCTTGTAGTTTTACTTCTACCTCGTTATCATTTGTTGTAAATTTTGTTATTATGTCACCTACTTTAGTTGCCTTTAACGTTCTACCGTCCCCTATTTTAACATTAATGGGATTTTCTAGCCTACTAGATTTAACAAAGTATCTGTCATCATTTATTATATGATCTGTGCAACCACTGTCAAGTACCCACTCTAACCTATTTTCACAATTGTTTACTTCAATATTACAACCTACCCTATTTACCACCTTCGTAGCAAACGTGAGTTTTTCTTGATCCGCATTTTGTCGGTGTTGATGTGGATATTGTTGCCAATGACCGCCACGTCCTGGTTGATATGTGCCTCGGCCTCTGCTGTAGTTTCCTGTGTTACCACCATATCGATGCTGTTGTGTGTGAGGCGGATAGCGCGCGCCTCCTCGCACGTACTGCTGTCCTCTTCCTCTAGCACCTCTCCACGAGGTTCCCGCGCTGCTTTGGCTCGTACATTCGAATTGAACATGTCCGGGTTTTCCACACTTATAACATGTTCTTTCCTTTTTCGTCTCTGTTTTGAACACATTTGAATTTCCGGTTTTGTTCTTCGTATTTACATTTTCTTCTTTTTCCTTGTCCTCATACATTTTAATTATATTCATTACAAACTCAACAGTTTGATCTTCTTCTTTCAATACATCAATCAAATCTCCGATATGACTTAGCGAGATTGGTAGCGTTCTCAGTAAATAATTTAACTTTTCCTTTTCACTCACTTTAGCACCAGCATTTTTCAATTCAATGATCAGTTTTTCAAAGTCACCGTAAAATTCACTCGTTTCAGTATAATCTTTCAATTTTAATTTTTCCAACTTGTTTCTTACACATATCTGCAATGCAGTAGATTCACGTAAATACACCTTATCTAATTTCTTGATTATTCCGTAACTTGTATCCTCTTCATCGATGAGTTCCATTTGTCTGTTCGATAAAGCACTGTACATATAGTTCATTGCTTTCAAGTCAGCTTCATTCCACAAGGCTTCATTTTCTGTTTCATTTCTTTCTCGCTGAATAACTTTTTCACATTTCTTCAATTTTAGAAATATTGTTATTCTTTTCTTCCACGTGCTGTAGTCGTTGCCATCGAATACCGGTAGCTTCATTCTGAATTCGTCGGCCATATTTTCTTGTAACTTTTCACTTTCGTATTTTTCAAATATCACCCTTTTTAGAATTATTAATTTTGCTGCTATTCGCCTAAATCTTCTTCTTAGTTTTTCCACGTTTATTTCTACTTTACTGCTTGATTCACTTTTCATACCACAGCCACGTGTTACCATAACCTCTTAGTCATGCTTCTCGACCTTTCTTCCATAGGACGGATTTTCTTGCCAACCACGCTCTGCTACCATGTTTAGATGTGAAGTTGGACCGTAAGAATCCGTCAAACACTGTGATTTGTATTTATAATAGCCAAATTATTTATTATACCATTACAACTAACGCACTCGCTTTCATACCACGTTATACCTTCTCTCATACCTCTCGCAAGTCGCGCATGCGTTGAGACGACTCTTTCGTCTCCACTCCGTCCAGTGTCTCTCCACTCTCTATTGTTACACACGTACACGGGTTAAATTTACTGATTTCCCAACAAGATTATCAGATCTAGCGGATGTCGCGTCTAAAGTAACCGAATCGGGTTCTTTGATTATCGCTTCTGGTGTAATCGGATTCGCTTTCTTCGCGTGCTTAATTTTATTCGTATGAACGACTCGGGTTCCTCTCTTAAAGTCTAAGCGGACGTTGTTATCGCCTAAACATTCCAGTATCTTGAACGGACCGATATACTCGTCGTCAAATTTCCCTTTACGCGGTTCTTTCAGAAGGAAAACGCTATCTCCCACGGAAAAGGTTCTGGTACTGAGTTTCCTGTCGTAGTATGATTTAGAACGGATTTACGCAGCTTTCAGGTTCTCGCGGGCTTGGCCTATGGTTCCTAATAATTTATCTTGGAGGTTTGACAGATAGTTCGCATAGGATTCATCCGAGGAATTGTACTTCTGGGCGTCGGCCGAAGGAGTTCTTGCCAGCGAGCCGAAAACTAGCTCGTGAGGTGTGAACAGCGTTCCTTCGTGAACACTGGTGTTGTAACTGAAGGTCGCGTAAGGCAACCATTCATCCCAGTTTCTTTTATTAATGAATTGTTTTAGGTACTCGGCTAGTACGTGGTGGGAGCGTTCGATGGAACCGTTACTTTGCGGATGATATGCCGTTGTTTTAAACTGCGTGATTTTGAATTTCTTGGCAATACTTCTCATCAGTGAACTTAGAAAATTGGTTCCTCGATCGGTGAGGATTGCCTTAGGTGCGCCGAATCGACAGATAAAATGTTTTATGAATGCGTCGGCGGTGTCTATCGCAGGGGCGGACTCGATTGGGATTGCGAGGGAGTATTTTGTGAGGAGGTCTTGGATAGTGAGTATATTGTTGAACCCGTTAAGGGATGTGGGAAGGGGGCCGACAATATCCATGGAAACCTTGTCGAAGGCCTTGCCGGGGGTGTCTGTTAATGTCATGGGTTGTCGTGTTTTGACTCTGTCCAATTTCTTCCTTTGGCATGATATGCAGCTGTTAACAAAGTTCTGAACTTCTCGCTTCAACGTGGGCCAATAATAATTTTCGCGGATACGTCTATAGGTTTTCGTAATGCCTTTATGTCCGGCAAAAGCTGATACGTGATTTTCTGTTATAATGTCTTCGCGTCTGTCTGTCGCGGGGATTGTAATTTCGTGAGAACAGCAGAAAATTTGTACATTGGTCGTCGAAAAGAATTCTAACAATAAATTTTTGAGAGAGGGCCAAGACACGTCTTCTACTGCTGATTTAGATATGCTAAATGTTGATAATTGAAGCTCCGTTATGACGTCGAGTAATGATCGGATGCATTCGATTACGTCCTCGTAGGAAGCTGAGTAGAGAGCGGATTGTTTAACTGGGAGTAAGATTAATTTCTTCGAATTGTAATTTAAAACTTTAGCACGGTCAAGCGTAGTGTCCTTGAGGAGAGGAATTTTGTTGTTCAGGGTCAGATCTATGGTTCCAGTGTCGAGGGGGTGTCCGTCGAGTGTGATGAAGCCTACCAAATTGTCATTTCGCATAATTAATCGGTCTCTGGTATAAATTAAAGTTCGCCTGTGCGTCATAGTCGTCGGTGTGTTTAGATGCTCGGAAACGTCCTCGTCGCTGTCTTCGTCTTCGTCGGTCATTGAGTCGGTCGGCGATGGGGAGGTGTTATTGGACGAAACGGGAGTGGGAGGAATTCCGCGTGGTAACGGGATTGGAGTGGTGTCGCGGGGCGTTGGTCTTGGAGGAGGGGCGCGCTGTAGGCGTAAGGGAAAACTAGGAAGTGGACGGACAGGGGTCGGAGAAAGACGAGGTTCCGGAGATAAGGAACGTGATGGCGGCTCGGGTGTGCTGATTAGTTGGCGATTCTGAGAGGCGGGCGCGGTCGAATGGCTATCGGCCTTTGCGGATCGGGTAGGAATGGCGTCGAAAATGGCGGATTCTGAGGAATCGGATAGAGGCAACATTGATACGGGGTTTCGAGACAACGCGTCTGCATTTAAATTGGTCTTACCGGTTTTGTACGTTTTTAATTTTAATTTTAATCGCCAACGCAGAAGGCGTGACGTAGGATCCTTGACTGAATTGACCCAGACTAAGGGTTGGTGATCGGTGATTAAGTTGAATTTGTGTCCGTAAACGTACGGTCTGAAATGCTGTACGCAGTAAACTATGGCGAGGCATTCCTTTTCGATAGTTGAGTAATTTAGCTCTGCCCCATGTAATAACCGAGATGCGTATGCGATAGGTCGATCTTTCCCTGGCTCGCCTTGGCTAAGAACTCCTCCTATGGCATAGCCTGACGCGTCGGTAGTGATGTTGAATTCACGAGAGAAATCCGGATATTGCAATAAAGGTTCTGTTGTTAAAATTTCACGCAAGGTGTTAAAAGCGGACTCCTGCTCAGAACCCCATTCGAACTTCTTTTCCTTTTTCAAGAGGATAGTCAGTGGTTTAGAAATTTGCGAAAACTGATTTATGAATCGGCGGTAGTAGCCCGCGAGGCCTAAAAATTCGCGGACGCTCTTAACATTTTTGGGGCGAGGAAACTCTTTGACCGCTATTATCTTTTTAGGACACGGTTTTACTCCGTCTTCCCCGATGACGTGGCCAAGGTATGCGACTTCGCGGTGCAAGAGCCCACACTTTGAGGGTTGTAATTTCAAATTTGCTCGTCGCAACCTGCCAGCGAGCTTCTCGAATTTTATTTTGTGCTCGGTAAGACTTCGAGCATATATGACGATATCGTCCAGGTACACGAATAATTCCGTGCCCTGGAGTCCTGTTAGAATATTATCCATTAACCGCTGGAAGGTGGCGGGGGCGTTACGGAGACCGAAGGGCATTCTTTTAAATTCGTAGTGCCCGTACGGCGTGGAGAATGCCGTCTTGGCCGCGTCCTCGGGTTCCATGCCGATCTGATGAAACCCGTTCGCGAGATCGAAGACGCTGAAGTATTTTGCGCTCCCGAGCTGGTCCAAGATCTCTAGTATGCTTGGCAGAGGGTATGCGTCTGGGATCGATTTTTCATTTAGCGCACGGAAATCGATTACCATACGCCAGCGCTTGTTGCCGTGCTCGTCCGGCTTTTTAGGAACAATCCACAAGGGGCTGTTATACGGAGACACGGAAGGAGTAACAATTTCGCTTTCCAAAAGTTCCTTCATTTGCTTATCTATCTCTTCCTTGTGGATTGGTGGATATCTATACTGTTTTACATGAACCGGCATCTGATCTGTCGTTACGATTTTATGGCGTACGGCGTTCGTTTTTCCCAGACGATCTCCTGGGAGATGGAAGAGATCGTGGTGATCTCGAATTAAATTTTCGACGTGACGCTTCTCGTCCTCGCCGAGGTGACCAGTGCTTATTATGCCTGATATCTCCTCGATTCGCGAGGCGGGAGAGCGTGAATTGGAAGAACCAGTGGATATAGAAGATATGGTAGAGCTCGTGTTCGAGTTGGAATTAGAATAGAGATTGGAGTTTGCGTTTGAATTTAGCGAAATAGGGGATTGAATGGACTCTGCGGATTCCACGATTTCTTCCACCTCCTCCAGCTCCATGATCGGCATTGGGAGAGTGATATCGGATTCTGTCGTGTTGATAACCTTAATAAAGATTTTTCCGTCGGAGATGCGGGCGAGGCAATGCGGGACGAGTACACCGGTCGTTAGCTCACACCTCGGTACGTAGCCGAATTCGGGGCCGGTGGCGAGTATCACAATGCACGCAGAAGATCGTGCCTTAATGTGACACGTGTTTAAGTTAATGAAGGGTATGTCTTTCCCCTTCCACGAAACGCAGTGTCGGACATATGAAATTTCCGCGCCTTTCGCGAGAAATGCTGATCCCAGTATTCCGTCGGTAGGAATTGGGAATGCGTCCGGCACGACGTGAAATTCTATTTCGGTCTCGTCGACCGTCAACATCGCGGAGCCAAGAGTTGATACGTGCCCTTCCGTGATACCGGATATATTTACAGCGTTATTGGTATTGATTGACACGCCGGGTTTTAGTAGCGAGATCTTAATTATGTTCGGTTCAGCTCCGGTATCTACCATTAAGTTCGCTTCGTCGCGAAGCTCGGGACAAGCGACCCGGACGTGGGGCACGGTGGTATCGGACCTTAGTTCGATTCGGGAGATGGCTCGCGGTTCTCCCTGGGCTCCTCTTGGCTTATTGCTCGAACTCGGTGTGGGTCGCGGGGACTGGTTTCCTCCCGTCGGAGACCCGAAGCAGACGGGAGGTTTCGTCCGTTTCCCGACTGGTTTTCACGGGGGGGGGGGGGGGATGCGATTATTATACTCGCGTTTCCTGCACTCATGAATGTCATGACCCGCGTTCTTACAGTAGTTGCAGTATTCAGCGGGTGAGCGCGGTGCGACTTCCGGTCTATGTGAGTCACGGTGGGGCGGCATGTACGCATCGCGGGATCGAGGGTTATCGCGCGTGATATCGTTTCGGATGGCACGCGAATCGTGTCGCGTTGCATAGGGGGACTGATATCGGTATCTGTCCGGCGTCGGGCTTCTGTTATGATTCGCGTTATCATTATCGCGATAGGGTGAATAGGATCGCTCAGGGCGGCGGTAATCCGATCGCTGATTATAACGCGAGGGCAGGTGTGAGGTGTCGTTGTTACCAACCTTATCGGTTCTGGATTCGGTGAATCGCACCTGTCGCTCTGGGCGGTCGTAGCGGATTTTGTCGATTTCCGCTTCCTTGTGGAATTCGATGGCCTCGTCGAAAACGCGGTTCAACGGGGCGTTGCGGTACGTGCGCATTCCGGATCGGAGGTTTGGTATTAGTCCGCTTATGAAGCTATTGCGTGTCAATGCGTCTACGTCAGCAACGTTGGGACGCGATCTGTCGCAATCTAGTATTGCGGCTCGGAGGTCTTTCACGCGGCTAATGAAATCGAGGATGTGCTCGTTCGATTTCATATATATGTTGGTCATTTCGCCGCGGTAATGATCAACTGAGTGTCGCGGTCCTAGCACATCTTTAAGGCGATTGCAGATGTGGGCGACGGTGTCTAGGTGTTTGTCTTCTATAGCTGTGTAGGCGTGACCTTTAATTTTGTAATTATCAATTTAGCCAAGGTTTGCTCGGCTTGGATCGGCACGAGGTTACGGGCGCGACGACAAGGGCGTACGAATTGTAACACGGGCATGTTATTCCCGTCGAACGTGGGGATCGAGTCTATAGCGGCTTTCATCGTGTAGCTCGCGCTTTCTGACGGCATTTCGGGTTGACCGTGGCTTGGGCCGGGAAGATTACGACTCGCGACTTCGTCCGGAATTGGTATAGGTCGCGGCGTCACGCGGTGGTCTCCGAGGGCCTTAGTATCTCCTTGCAACTGGGAGATTTGTGCACGGAGACTCGCGTTATCTGAAAGTGCGTCGCGGAGGGAGTCGCGGTCTTTCCGGTACTTTTGTCTTGCCTGCTCGGCATCGACGAGAAATTGTGATTTTTCCGCTTCAAAAGCAACTGCTTCTTCGCGGAGTCTACGCTCTTTCTCGCGGAGTTGACTCTGTAGCATTTTAATTTCATCTTCGGACATTTTCGATGAGTTATTGCGGAGATTTCCTGCGGGACCGTCTGGAGTTTTTGACATTTTGAACCGTGGTGGTTGAGATCCCACCGCTGCCACCAATTTGTTACGTGCCGCGGTTGGTTACGCGATGGTAAAGACGCTTCGCGATTTTACCGCGGAGAGACGCTTCAAAATTACAACCATTTGGCTCACTCAACTCGTACGTTCGAAGTCTAGCCGGGTCCACGGTTCCACGTAAATATGTAGATATGCTACTCACCAACAGTCCTGGACAAATTGCAAGAAACAGAGACAGATGGGGCAGCCGTGCTCCCTCGGATTGGCTACGGAGAATAGGTCGGTGTCCTTGTCCCTCTTAGGTCGATGGCTCTCTCTCTCTCTGAAGATGTTGGTCCTGATGCTGCGCGGCCGCGAGATGGTGCAGACGTTCGCCGAATGGATTGGATTGTTAGACACGAGAGGGCGAAACAACTGGCGTAATTAGTGGTTACAACCGGCGCGGCGCGGCACTCTCTTGCGCGGGATTGGCGGGTAATAAATGGCAGGATTTGAATGGTTAACACTAAATATATATATATTCACAGAAGTAGTTGGAATACAAGACTCTTAATACTAAATATTGGAACAGCTAGATATAATAAGAGGTAGTAACGTTTGAAATGGAAACGCGAGATGTTGACGCGACCAGGTCGCGGATGAGAACGACTTCCTCCGGAATTGTCCAGACCTCTTTCGCTCGGAGATCGCGTGGAGGGGCGCGTGACGTATTACGCGTCGTAGTGGGGCTCGCTAGAGCGCGGTGACGTAATGTCGCGCATCTTGGCGCGCCTCGGAGATGGGGAATACGGGACTTAGAATTCTATGTGATGTAATGTAGTGGCTATCTATATATTATACAACTTATGACCTAACGCGACATCTAGTTATAACCAAACACAACATGTAGGTTTACGGTCTGGGGAATTTCCAGACTGCGGCCTACTACCGCCGGGAAACCGGAAACTGGATGGAAGGCACTGTTGCGTGTTGTAGTACAGAGAACTTTATTGCGACTTTACTCGACGAAGGTCGTTACAGAAGAGAGATTGTGTAATCTCGGCGGCGGCAAATCCGCCTTGGGTCGTCGGACACGTAGAGTCGAGAGCGGCGACTCGCTCTTGCCTCTTGCACGCGGCTGACGCCGGCGATGCTAGCGCTGCGGCAAGGTACGGCAGCATACGTAGCCCCTACAAACATCCCGACGGCGCGTCATCTATTCAGAAGCTAACGCAACATGTCGATAGGCGTGACATCTAGTTATAACCTAGCGCAGCAACACGTCGGCAAACGTGACAATGCATTGGATGATAGGTCTATCCTTATACCTCGTCTGTGGTGCTGACATCTGCTCAGCCTTAGCGTGGCACAGAACCGGTCAGTCTTTTAGCATGGCACAGAACAGGTCAGTCTTTCCTGGAACAGAACCGGTCCGTCTTTTAGCATAAAACTGAACGCACATTATTTTTTTAACCAGGATTAGAACGTACAGCTTAATTACATGAAATATGTAACTAACATGTAAATCTTGTGTACCAAATCTCTAATTAATATAAATTAAGAATAATATTAATTGTAATGATACGTATTTTATTTTTTTCCAATTTTGTAGTTGCAAACTCTAGTTGTAAAAAATGGAAACCCCGGAAAAATTCGAACAAATACAGACCTCATATCGAAGTTTAAAAGCGACCAACCTGAATATTAATCTAATAATGAGCTATTGTCATCGACACCATCTTTGCATATATTTAGCTACTGTTATTATTAATTGAAAAAAATTTTCTTTCATGAATAAATATTTTTTCCACCTCAGCACCATAAGATTTTTACTAGATGACTTTAAAAACACATTAGAACTATTTTTAAATAATTTTACTCGAAAACATTCTAGTTTGCTCTTTATTTCGCCGTTCTACTAATTTTTTATGGGCTGCATTGCACTCTTTTACAACTCAATACCATGGTACCATCCATATTCAAGGAAGAACAATTTTTTGCGACGATCATTGAAAAAACAAAAGTGTTTCCTTCATTTCAGTCCTTTAGTGCGTTGGTGACGTAGCGCCCAGCACACCTACTTGTGTTCTGTGTCACATCTGGAGTTGTATGGTACGCTAACTCGCAAGCCAGACCATACAAGCGAATGCATCCACAACTTCCAGAGACCTGCCTCCAAAACTAATTAAAGGAAGGCTAGACATGCAGTGTGTACTAAACTCCTCAAAAGAGGCGGATTCCAGTCGCTCGTGTTACAAACTTGATTCGATACTTCATCGAAAGGGTGATCTTACATATTTCTGTAACAGTTCCAAGTGCATGCACTTCGTTCATGATACACTCTTTGTAATTATTAAATTCAATTAAATATTAAGTAAATCTTTCACGGTGCTAACGGCCCTCGCAGAGATGGGCATTATTTGGGATAAAAAATTATTTAAATAAAAATTCGAATAACAGATACTTTATCTTTATTTTTTATTTGAAGGTTCGAATAAAAAAAAGCATCTTTATTGGACGAGTGTCGAATAAATAATTTTATTAGATGAGAATTTATCCGACGAATAAAAATACTTTTTTATATTCGAAGCTTCAAATTAAATTTTCATTTTTTATCTGTACTGTTATTCGGAGGCTACGTCTAATTCTTCCGAATTTCGAATAATTTTCGTCAGCTTGAATAAGCGGCTTCGAGCCCCGTCGGCCCAGGCCCAGAAGCTCGTGCCACCTCGGTCGCCCAGCGGTGCAATAAACGGCAGCCGCGCGATCCGAGGCGAGAGCAGGTATATCGGTGTGAAACTACTACTAATCAAATTACAAAACTTCTTTATTTTTCATTATTTTTTTATAGCACTTCCATCAACCTATTTGTGGAGTTTTTCTGATTAAAATGACACTAAACACGATATAATTTGATCTGTATTGCTATTCAAACGCTTCGAATAATTTTCTTCGAATAATCTTTGCTAGCTATAAGCTGTTAAAATTTTTGTACAATTTGATTGTGTGGAGTTATACGTGTAGATAAAAGTATTTACTTTGATTGTAATTTCACTTACTTTAAAAATTAGCTTATCTTATTTAAATTGAAATGTAGGGAATTTAATATTATATTTTTCTAGAATTATCTAGACATCATGATTGCCCATGCTCAGACATCATGTCTGGATCTGTTTTACGATCGAGTGAGACACTGTCATTTTTTAGTTATTTATTGGCATGCTTGGTCCTAAGAATTCGTTACGGGCTTAGGTACGGGTCTAGAAGCGGGAAGACAGACCAGCCGTACTCCACTCAATGACAATTCACACATTGCAGGCAGACACTCAGGAGAAAGGCGATACAAGTTTCGGGGAAAGATCCTTGAACAAGGGATCTTTGTGCAGTATCCTGCGAGACTTACGTGAGAAAATGAATTCACGGAGTCAGTAGGCGTTGCACAATTTACGTAAGGTTAATGATAGTTCAGCAAGTTAAATAACACGATATTAAGCAAGCCATATAGAAGTTAATAATAACATCACTCTCCAAAAAATTATTATAATTTACCATATTTATATACCTTCTATGTGTTAATGATATTATCGATTTATACGTAAGTTCATTCGAAACAAATTCGTCAAAATGCCGTAAATATTGTCTTTTAAGTTTTTCTTTACTTGCCGAATATACCTAATGTAGTTATTAAAAAAATCAAATATATTAAAAATCACGTTATAAGTTACAAATGAAATACTATTATTACTGTGACGGCTACGCGGTCTCTCGGAAGAAAGCACGATCTAACCCGAGAGCGCGGGATCTACAAGCTGTCCGGATTTAAAGAAACGCGGGTTCGATAGGAATATTATGGATCGACACAACTAATTGAGTGACCACGCAGTAACAAATGTATATTCTCAAAAGACAAGTAAAAATAACAAATGATAACAATATAAACGGATAACAAAATAGCTTACCAAAATCACAGCCTCTCGTAACAACAAAACAACGCAATTAAAACGCTGAACAAAGAATAATTCTCGGTATACAACCTGTAACTAGAAGACAAGAGAAAACCGTTACAAACGCTCAAAAGAGAGACTAGCGCGGAAACTAAGACTTTACGAATAAAAATACAATATTAAAACTGGAACTTAACAACTACGAGCACACGGGCTCGGCAAGACTAATAGAATAAAAGAAACTATAACTAATTAACGGAAACTCAGACTTTCGCCCGGGCGATACAAAGAAAACCCTGAACGAACTCTGTCTTAACGAGTTACGGCTCTATCGACACGCACCTCGCGCTTGTACATCGAAGAAGGACAATTCTTCGCTAGGTTTCGGCTAGCTCGGCCCGCTGGCCGGCTCCCCTCCCTTCGCGCCTAACCAATTAGATTTGGGTCTTAGTTCGACAGCCCAATCACGCGCGTTACGCATTCTTCTCACTCACGCACAACATTCCTCTCGCTCACGCACTCTTCTCCAACGGTCGTCGATCGGCGAAGCTACGGTAAACAAAAAGGACCTAGGACGGTCACTATACCCGCGCCGAACGCTCGGTGTGCTCAGTTAGGGTGACCCCACAATTGCAAAGAATTACCGAGCACAGCCCTTTGTTCGCACGCCCAACACCACGCGACTAGCCTCTCCTCGACCGTTGGGATAACCGCTTAATGCCCACGGCCCGACTGGCGAGGACGCGAAACAATAAACAAGGTGACGAACGGGACGCCGTCAGCTCTGCCTATACCTAAACTAAATACTAAATCTAAGATATAAACGTTTCCGGACGGCGTTGATTCCAAGAAGGGTATTCGTTACTTAAATACATTCAACGCGAAATAAACTAAAATATTATACATCGTCAAAGGCAACACTGTGATCAATTAGGGAGATCCCACAATTCCTAAGAATTATCAATCACAGTGCCACCGACGGTTAAAGCCAAATGGTTACAAAAATAGTAACTATTGCTTAAAACGAATCATTATCAAAAGCCGCACCGTGGTCAATTAGGGAAATCCCACAATTACTAGAATTATCAACCACGGTGTTACCGACGATTTGAAACCCCAAACAATAATTGTTCGGAACGTAACATTACCATTATCTATTTCAAAAAGAACGCAGAGTTAAATCTTGGGTATTGCGATAATTCGCTCGCCCGACTTGCCCGATTCTTTTCGAACGCGCTCGATGAAGTCGGGTCATGGGCCGTCCGAAAGGCTCGGACCGCTCGACGTGTCCCGATTCGAGTGCCCGATTCACGAGCCGGCCCGCACATCCCTACTGTGTCACATCTGGAGTTTTATGGCATGCTAACAATCGACATTGAGTTGCAAATCAGATCGTACAAGCAAACACATTCGCAACTTCCAGAGGCCTGATTCCAAGGCTAAAAGGAGAGGCCACGACCTTCGGGTCACCGATTCTGTTGAAATTTTGCACACTTGTAGATCTAGTTCTCCTGTTCACGAATATATACCATTATAGGGGCAGATACTCAATAGTTTTCGAGATATTGACGATTAAAGTTTCATTATTTCTTATATAATGCCGTATTTTTCTTAGATTACAAGAATCGGTGTGGCACGACGGTAAGGTACCAAGTTTTCAGCCGAACGACCAGGGTTCAAATCTTGCCGACTAATGCATTTTTTTTATTATGTTTTATCATTGTCTATTTATATTATTAATTTCAATCGATTAAATTTCACGCATAAAATTGTATTTTGAATTATAAGTAACATGTATTTATTTACTAACAACAGAATTATTTACTATTATTATATATTATTATTTATATATCAAATATATATATTAAATTTTAAGAAGTCTTTATGAATATCATGTGTTCATTTTCCGGTTTCCGAACAAGTTACTGTTACGTTTGTGTGATGTGACATAAGTTCATCTACCTTTACTTGAACTAGTGCGGTCTTTCCTCCCTTTTATGTTATCGTAATTTCGAACGTTGATTGATACTGACGTCCTGTCTGATCCATGTTGATTATATAATTTAAATGGAATTGCTAGGTGATATATTTTACTACTTTCCGATCATTTTCGGCGGCCTGCTATGTTTTATCAAAATGAAATCGGTACTTATCATTATATTGAAATTTAATCGATTTAAATTGATAATATAAATATACAATGATAAAACATAATAAAACTTTTAAAAAATGCGTTAGTCGTCAGGATTTGAACACTGGAACATATTTACTATATCTGTATTTCTATCGATATCTGCATTCCTATGTAATAAATGATTTTTTGCTTTTCCATCAATGAAATTATTTCTTAACTTTTTCAGTGATATTACTTATTAGAAGATCAATGATATTACTTCTTAACTTACACCGTATTATATCCCGCTTTGTATTAAACAATTTTTGGATATTATTCCGAAAGGCACCGATGGCCGATCGAGATGAAACTTGGTGGGTATGTAAAACTCAACATTCTGAACAACTTTTTCCTATACATGTAACCGTGGCTCGGCCATAGTTTCGGAGATATTCCTATACGTGCACGTCCGAGGCGTGCGTATCACATTTCTAGCGGAAAAAACATAAACAGATCATTGTGTCGATTCTGTCCCCTCAACGGCCTAACCCCAACAAACTTGAATTATACCACCGGCTGTACTTCCGAAAAGCACCGGGGAAACACAATACGCACGCCTCGGACGTACACGTATAGGCAAAATTCAATGTAGTAGTAGCTGCAGTTTTCCGCGAATATCTCCGAAACTATGGCTGAGCCGCGGTTACATGTTGTCGTGATCCCGGAAGGAGAAAGCCTTTCGTACTTGGTTGATTTCTTTATTTTATACAAGTTGTGTTACGATGTGTTCGGTTCGAAGTGCGAATGGATTCTGAGCTGGTGATGCAAGGAAAAATGGGGAGAACGATGACTTTAGGGTAGGAGAATTATGGGGGAGGAAAAGTGAAAGTCGGAAACAAGTCAAGGGATGGTCGCTGGAGAGGATGTCTGGTTTTCGTCTATTTCAGGGATGGCTAAAGTCTTGTTGCGATTTGGTTCTAAGAAGAGAAAGTAGAGAAGGAAAGGGTGGGGAAGAGTGAGAGGACGGAGAGGACGGTTGACTTTTCTATGGGCCCTTATGGTCGTAGGAGTGTGAGAGTATCTGACAATGTATAGGAAAAAGTTATTCAGAACGTTGAGTTTTACATACTCACCGAGTTTCATTTCGATCGGCCACAGGTGCCTTTTGGAAGGACAGCCCACCTGTTATCTAAACATTCTTTTAAAGTCCTTTTTTACAGTCGCAGAAGAAGAAACGCTCTGTATTTTGGAATTCAAGTAATTGTAGACACTTGTATGATTCTGTTGTATATACTACTTTGACAAAATTAGAAAATAAAAATTATGTGGCGTGTGTAATACCGTACAAAGCAGTTTCAGATGAATGATAATGTGTTCAGGAACTGTTACAGAAATATGTAAGATCACCCTGTCCATGAAGTATCGAATGCGGTTTATGACACGAGCGACTGGAATCCACCTCTTTTGAGGAGTTTCGTGCACACTGCATGTTTAGCCTTCCTTTAATTAGTTTTGGAGGCAAGTCTCTGGAAGTTGTGGATGCATTCGCTTGTATGGTCTGGCTTGCGACTCAATAGGGATTGTTAGCGTACCATAAAACTCCAGATGTGTCACAGAAGACAGGTAGGTGTGCTGGGCGCTACGTCACCAACGCACTAAGGGACTGAAATGAAGGAAACACTTTTGTTTTTTCAATGATCGTCGCAAAAAATTGTTCTTCCTTGAATATGGATGGTACTGTAGCGGCCAGCGGGGCGCCGGAAGAGAAATCTTCAGCGCACCAGCACCAAGAAAGATTTATGGTTTGCACAGCATAAGACGCTATTTGTGAGAAAACGTCTTTAACGTTTTTGGCCACTTAGCGGACAGATGTGTCCTTGTAGTTCCTAGCGACGAACTCAATAGCGCAAGTGGACGCCATAAATTTTGGGTAGTCTAAGGGTCTCCAGCCTAGAGTGTTGTAACCGTATCGATTACATATCGATATGTATCGATCGGGCGGCGTGTCGCATGAGCAACGCGGACCCCCACCACGACGTCCCTGGTCGTCCTGTCATCCTTCTCTTAAGGAAGGATCGCAGGATCCCCCACTAATTAGCGTGCGCGCGCATCGGTCCCCACGCGATACGGATCGAATGAGGTCGATGCGCGACAGAATTAGGCCACTCTACGTCTGGGCGCGAGCTTGTTCGGGTTCGGGAATTTCGGGCTGTCCGGTACACAGCGAGCGAGTCAAACCGACTCAGGGGCGATACAGTCAAACCGACTGCGTTCCTTCGTCTCGTGATATCCTCAAACTGAGGAAGTGTCGTATAAACCGCACGACACGGGTCCATAAAGTCCTACGAGCGGCAATCAACGGCCGTAGCGATTAATCAAATAATAACTACAACGAGACGAGTGAAACTGCATCGGTCTCGAGTCGTATTCTCCACAAAGGGAAGTTAATTTTCTTGCTCGTTTCGGGATATCTCCGTGCGGAGCTTCGCGATACGGTAATCAGAGTAAGTACGGTTAACGTCTTTCCACCGATACCGGATAGTCTCCGAACCCACTGACTAGTGACGACGGAGGCGATCCTCAGGGTCGGCTGTCTGACCGACGCCTCGTACGTGTCGTCATTCGGGCACTTTTCCTGCGTGAGCAGCGAGTGCTCGTATGCTACGACGACTCACGTTCGTCCGGGAAATTCGCGATACGGTAATACGATTAAAGTATAAGAAAGGGACCCAGACGTGGAGCCAGGATAGGGCTCGGGCAACTGCCTATGCGAAGGCACGATTCTACGAAGTCGCGATCGATTAGGCGCGAATTGCGAACAGCATTGATCTCGCAACCGTCGTATTGCGGTTACTGTACATATAAAGAAAAACAGAATATATCTTATTTCTACCTCCAACATCGTCTCAGAATGATTCAAAGTTAGTTTGAACCTCTCCGTCTTCCAGTGCCTGGAGGCACGAACCTTATCTTACTAGGGTTGTAACCGTCCCTATTTCTCTATCGGAAGCTCAACATTGATACGATTTCTCTCACGTGCCTTCTTCGTGTGGAGGCGACAGCGTGCGCGTGGAAAGACACGGCAGGAACACGAAGAAGAAGAATAAAATGGTTACAGTGTCCCAGCGACGCGTGCCTGGTTTCTATCACCCAGGAAAGCTGGGCCCGTTGACGTAAGCCAGCAGTCACGTACCCCACTTAGCACGGGGCCCGGACGACACCCCGCTGCATCACCAAAATTAGATTTTTAACAGCACGACACGCTCACCCTTCTCACGCACGAGAGGCGTGGAACGTGGGCATGTTATGCAAAATGCACGGATTGGTGGAAGTTCCTCGCAAGGACTTCCACCAATCAGCCGACAAGCATTTTCGATAATATAAGGCAGAGACTACCGACGAGGAGGGAGTCACGAAGTCTAGACACAGCCGCTTATCCGCCGAGTCACTTAGAGTCTAGTCCGGTCGTTGCTAAGTCGCAATAACAGTTCAGCCGCGAGTCGAATCACGTGGATGAATTAATATAATATAAAATAATATAATTGTAGGAGCAAAGATGGGCAAATTTTTATTGAAATAGACATTTCAAACAGCGAATAAAAGATAAAAAAATTATTTGTTACGCGTCAAATAAAAATAATTATGTTATCTCTATTCCACGCGTAATGAACTTTTTCGACGAATAAAGATTTTTTTTTAAAGACCGACCAACAGCCTACAATGTAAGCAGATGGAGAATCCAGCATTATTGGCAATTTATGCTTTTATGTTTTTAATCAGAACAATATTGTTAAGACGAATGAGTTGTAGAACTTATCCCGATCAAAATGAGTCCAAACACGACATCATTTGGACTGTCTTTAATGAGATTCTAATTTTTACCGTAACATTACGTATCAGTGAAACTTGTTCGATTATACTCGAATTTGACCTCATTTTCATCAGGAAAATCCCCTCCATTCGTTCGTCACAATTTTATGAGGATATATTGAAAAATCTAAAAGTTTAAACTTTCATTCGTGCGCGATTCTCCATCCGCTTACATTGTATGTCGTCTGTCGTCGCTGGGTCTTTGAAGCTCGGCGCTCGGCAAAAGTTATTCGAAGCTTTATTCGAAGCCTTCGAATAAAAGATACAGATAAAAGATGAAAAAATTATTCCAAGTTCGAATAAATCCGCTTCGAATAAAAAGAATTATTTTTTTCGTCGGATAAAATTATTTATTCGATACTCGTCGAATAAAGATACTTTTTTTATTCGAACCTTCGAATAACGAATAAAAATTTTTTTATCTTTTATTGGTTATTCGAAATTTTTATTTAGATAAATATTTTGCCCAACTCTGCCATAAGAAACCTATGGCACACCTAAATGACTGGTATTCAAACGGAGAGAATATCCGTCTCCGATATAATGTTGCACGGAGAAACAGACAGCGAAACTGGAGAACCGTCGCGTCGTCGTGTCGTGGAGGAGTGGGCCACACATTGTCGGCTATATCGGTGTGAGACCAGAAGACCACTACTAATCCAATTACAAAACTTCTTTATTTTTTGTTATTTTTTTATAAAACTTTTACCAACATATTCGTGGCATTTTTCTGATAAAAATGAAACCAAATATGATATAATTCCGATGATAATTACTTGTGTAATGAACGATTGAACTTTCGGACGCGAAGAAGGACAGTGTATGGGAAAGAAAGAGCCGCGGAGAGTCGAAGCGTTCGGAAAAGATGAAAGACTTGCGTGAGCTCAGGCCTTTAAATAAAAAAATTAACTTTTTCATTATTAATTATTTTTCTATCGGACTTTCACCAACATACTCGTGGCATTTTTCTACGGAAAACGGTACCAAATATGACAAAATTCCGATGATATTTACTTGTGTAATGAACGATTGAAGTTTCGGACGCGAAGGAGAGCGTATGAAAAGAAAGAGACGCGGTGAGTCCTCGCCTCGAGTTCGACTGCTCGCTTTTCGCCGCGTTGCACAGTGCGGACAAATTGCCGAATTTCGGGCAAAAGTCTAGATGTGGTTACTAATGTATATGTATTGACAATTACTCACAGAAACACAATTATTGATTATACATAAAGTTTATTGCTTATAAAATATAAAAAATATAAAATGTAAAGAAACAATACTATAAGGTATAAGAAATAGCAAACAATACAATTATAATTAAAACTTAAAATGACAGACACTTTTCAAAACTTTTTTATTTAAATTCGCAATAAAAATTTAAAATGTGTGTCTTTTCCTCTATGTTAGTGATACACATACTGAAAATTTCATCGAAATCGGTTGACAGAGAAAAAAACAACGTACATTGCAAGATATAAGAATCTGTGTATCTGTGCGTTTGTACAAATAGCAATAATACTGCCACCAAATAGCATTGTTATAGTAAATGAACACTTGCTTTTTGGCACACAAACAATATATTTATATAATGTACTATGATATTATACAGTGTGAAATAAACACGTGCGTACAGCAGACTTTCATACACGGAACCATCCTCGAACTACCCGTCTTTCTCTCTCACTCTCAGATGAAGCTCATTCACGCACTCTAGCGGTCAACACGCGCACTCTTGCATTATACATGCCTACACTCTATCCAACACGCTTCCTTAGGCTTGTATTATGCGCTTCCTTAATTTTTCTAAATGTCTATTCTATAATGCCTAACATATTCCTGAATTTAACAAATTTAGTTCTACCTAGAGACTTTGTGAGTAAATCCGCTACATTTTCCTCTGAATCTATTTTTATGATATCGATGGTTTTATTTATATAATTTTCGTTTATAAAATGGAAGTGTACTTCTATGTGTTTGGACTTCTTTGTTAGATTTCCGTTTTTCGCAATTACTATCGCACTAGAATTGTCTTCATATATTTTGATGGGAGTCACTAAATCTATCTTAAATGTTTTTAAGATTCCCTTTATAGTTTTTACTTCTGTTACGGCCTCAGATAACGCTATGTATTCTGCGAAGGTTGATGATTTTGCGACAGAATTTTGTTTATGTGATCTCCAAAATATCACATTTCCATACATACGTATAATTAATCCGGATGTAGATTTTCGATCTACACTGTCTCCTGCCCAATCCGCATCAACATAACAATCTACAACCTCAGCATTACAATCTTGTTTATAAACTAATTTCAAATCCTTTGTTTTGTATAAATACTTCAACACTCTCAACGCATACTTAAAATGTGTCTGATCAAAACAATTTTGAAATCTGGTTAAATAACTAACACTAAACGCTATATCCGGTCTCGTGCCGGAGCCAATATACAACAGAGCACCTATGAGATTACGATACATTATATTAGTATTTATTTCTTTCGCTGGCTCTAACTTTAGATTAGTTTCCATTGGCGTGTTGTATAACTTAGCATTTTCAACTCCGTACTTCTTTGCTAACGATTTTATATAATTCTCTTGACTTAGAGTCATTGTATTTTTATCTAAATAATTGTAATTGACATCTAGTCCTATGTAGTTCTTGACCTTGCCCAGATCCTTTATTCTAAATTTACTCGCTAATTTAGTTTTAATATTGCAAATCGTTTTTCTATCTTTGGCACAAATGAGTAAATCGTCGACATACAATAAGACATAAGATTGTGAATCATTATTCGCTTTGGTATAAATACAATAATCATATTCGTTTCTCTTGAAACCTAACCCTCTAATATAATCATCGAAGCATTCGTACCAGGCTCGTGGGCTTCCTTTTAGGCCATACAAAGCTTTATGTAACCTATATACCTTCTCGCTATTCTTCTGAAATCCTAACGGTTGCTTAACATATACTTCCGAGGTCATCTTACCATTTAAAAACGCAGCTTCAACATCCATTTGTTCTATTATCAAACGGTTGTAGCAGCAGTATGACAACAGTAGTTTTAGTGTCTGCATCCTAGTTACAGGCGAATAGATGTTCTCCAGTTCTCCCTCCTGTTGGAAACCTTTAACAACTAGTCTTGCCTTGTAAAGTCCTCCTGATTTCCTTGTGTATATCCATTTAACGTCCAATGCCTTTTTGTCAGGTGCATATACCAATTCCCATGTTCCATTCTTTTCTATATTTTCCATCTCCTTTTCCATTGCACTTTTCCAATATTCTGCTTCATTACAATTTATCGCTTCCTGAAACATACTAGGTACACTTAAATCAGTATAATTTGCATAAATGTATGGGTCCCCAAATCTCTCAGGGGGTTTGCGGCTTCTCTGTGACTTCCTTAATATTGTCTCTTCATTCTTGAGTTTAGGTTTCACTATTTCTAGTGTTTCGTCTTCCTGTTCCATTTCGCTTGCTCCATCTGAGTTTTCTGCTGGTTCTCCTTTACCTTCTATTTCTTCCTTTTCTTCTTCTCTTAGGCCTATACATGTTACGTCTTCTTCTACAACATCCACATGTCTGGCTACAACGATTTTATCATCTATTAGAACTCTATAACCAACTTCGGTGTATCCCAACAAAATTCCTAGCTTGGCTTTGTTATCCCACTTCGAGGTTCTTTTGGCCTCTGGGACTCGTACAAAAATCTTACTTCCATACAGCCGTAAGTTTTTAGCTGATGGTTTAGTCTTAAAGACTATTTCGTAAGGCGTTTTCTTTATCGTTGTATTAGCTAGTGTGCGATTTTTCAAATATGCCGCGGTTTTGATACATTCAGGCCAAAATTTTCTGCTCACCTTTGCTTCACTCAATAGGCATCTCGCCGTGTCCATAATCGAGCGATTAAATCTTTCAGCCGTTCCGTTTAGCTCGTGTACATACGGCGGACAAGGATTAATACATATTCCCTTTTCTCTAGCAAAATGAATAATCCGTGAATTCATGTATTCCTTGCCATTGTCACATCTTAGATACTTTATCCTTTTTCCGCTCAGGTTTTCCATCTGATTTACATACTCCACAAAGCAATCATCTACCTGATCCTTAGACTTGATGCAGTATACTTTTCCTAATTTACTGAAATCATCAATAAAAGACAGAAAATATTTTTCTCCACAGTTTCCAGTTGTAGTGTGAGGACCATTCAGATCAGTATGTATTATTTCCAAAATGTCCTTGGCTCTGCTCCTATTATTATGAAATGGTATGTAACCGTACATTCCTCTTTTGACTGTGTTGATTGGATTTTTCCCTGTCCCGATGACTCAAGGGTTATTGATATTAAGACACGGGGGCCGGTTACTACCCCCCAATTCCCTACGCGTGTAAATTCGCGAAGGAGATGGATTCGTGCCTCCAGGCACTGGAAAGCGGCGAGGTTTGGACGAGACAAATAAAGCTTGTAGACAAATTACTGGTAAAATTGGCAGTATATTCTTGGAAGAACTATTTTTGTTTTGACGAGCAATCTCTCCGGTATGCTCGGAGATGAGCTATTTGTTTACAGAACGACTCGTGATCTGTCCCGACGTACGGGGCAATAAATTCCTCAATGGCGACGCGCTGAATACCGCGTAACGGTAATCCGTACCGAGTTCTCGCAACACGTAAACACGCAATGTACGCCGTGTTACGACGCACGCAGTTCGCTCGCTTTGCCTCTACACCTGGTTCCTTTTTATAAACGATTCTAACGATTTGAATGTGTATCGCGCCTCACGATATGCGAATTCGTGACCTGTCTAACCAACCGTGCACTCGGCCGCGAATGCGTACGAGTAGTCCGGTTGGAGACACACACTAAAAACCCCTGGCACTCCACGCGACCGAGGAGTTTACTCTTCAGCACGATACGTGGCCTCCGAGCAATCTCCGTATCGGTAGCGGCAGAATGACAAGAATTGTGCACAGTCCGCTCGCTCTAATCCGACCCGTGTGCCTGACGCAGTGACGGTTGAACGACTCGTTTCGACCTCGTAACCGATCGAAGGCGAACCCGTCAGACCACCCAAGTATTTGTCCGAATTCTCGTACAAATAGCCCAAGTGGAGACACACACTAAAAACCCCTGGCACTCCACGCAACTAAGAAGTTTACTCTTCAGCACGATGCGTGGCCTCCGAGCAATCTCCGTGTAAGCAGCGGCAGAATGACAAGGATTGTGCAAGGTTCGGTCGTATCGAATCGACCCGAAGGGAAATTATGAGTTCGTTCGCACAATCCGTATGCGTACGACGCACTGCACGATTGTGGACTTGTCAGACCGTCCATACACTCGTCCGAATGCTCGTACGAGTGGTCTGGATGGAGACGCACACCAAGCCGTAGGTCACGCCACGCTACCAAGGATTACGCTCTTCAGCACGATACGTGGCCTCCGAACGTGTTCCTGATTGATAGCGGCAGAATGATCACGACCATGCAAATCCTACCGAAGCAGTGATGGGCATTTCGAACAAGAACCCCGAAAGTTACGATGACGAAGTGTCCACTCGGTACCACGATTACGACGAAAGATTTACGAATTTTAAATAACCCGTGATAATTACACAGAACACAAACTGCGTCTTAATGCTCGGCAATGCCACAGCGCAGTTTGCACCTGTGACTCCTCGGTTTGAGGTGCGTACGTGTCGAGGATAGAACAGTCGGTTTGCCTGTTCTATCGGGTCGGTTTGACCCCTCGATCGCGTACCGTGTTTCGCCGACGGGACACTTCGCGAGACGCGTGCGGCTAGAACCGCTTCCAGATGTAGAGTGATCTATCTGCGGCACGCATCGACCTCCTTCGATCGGTATCGAGTGGGGATCGATGCGTGCGCATTGCGACAAGTGTCGCGATATCTCGCGGTCCTTTTCTCCGTCCGAACTCGCGGGTTACGTCACGGAGCATTATGGTGGGGTCGACATCGACGTTCGATATATGGGGTGTATTAATATGTAACCTGTACGGTTACATATTACCCCCTCCCCCACGCTCGAGATTACCAGTGCAGGTACGCAGTTTATATGCATTGGGAATCGAACACGACTACGGAGATTCGTAAAGACAATTCAGTTTTTGTAGCAACGCAGGAACCACGCAAAAAAAATATAACAAGAATGTAACGCAGTAAAAAAAAAAATATCACAATGTTCTGACCCGAGCGAACTGAAATGTCCCTTTTTCTAATACTCAACGCATCGCAGTCTTAACAAGAGAAAAGAGAGAGAAGAAGAACAGAAAAAACTAAAATAAAATATATATATATAAATGTGGCCGTAGCGTTATGTGTATACAATTAAACCATCTATTTCGCGCGAACTAAATAGATTGCGGATATGTACGCAAAGAAGCACGCAAAAAAAAAACACAACTCAAAGCAAAGTACAAAACATAAAGTCCTTAATGATTGCTCCTTTGTTGCGAGAATGAAAAATGGCGTATCGCATTGTTTCAACGGAAACGTCACGATGTTCGCCCGCGCCGTGTGTCTCGCTAAACAAAAATTCTGAACTCTCGCTAAACAAAACTCTCGCTAAGAGAAAAAAAAATATATATATATGCAGCTGTAGTGCTGTGCGCGTAACTTATTAACATGTACTTTTGGCGACTGCGAGATCACCTGAATTTGATAACTAAACTGACTACGATCTTAGTCATTACAGTATAAGGAACACTATTTGTGGCGATGAAATAAAAAAGAAAGTAATAAAGCACTGTCACTAAAAACTAAAAAGCAGTATCTTACCGCAACGCAATGTAAAAAAAAAAAAAAAAAAAAAAAATAACCAAAAATAAAAGTCTGTATGTGCATGACACTTCACTAACCACTTTTTTCGTGGACCATGTGGATCACTGCAGCGTCTCTACTCCTCTGTCGGCGGCGACTCCAGGAGTTTGTTAATGGCACTTTCCGTAAGGGCCAACAGTCCTAGTGGATCCCGGGGATCTAGGTCGGGGACTTCCACTGTAGGATCGTCTTCCCACCGGCATGACTCCCAAGACTCGTCGTGATCAGTGTCGGGTGCTGCAGGTGGCTCACGAGTTCCCCGTGGTTCTTCCGGGATCACCTCCCATGACTGGTCCAAGTCGGGTGTTTTCGTGTCCCCGGTTTTGGCGGTGCCTGGCCTCTCTTCCTCCGGTTTCTGGTCCTTTTCGTCCAGAATTCTCCCTCGTCCGAGGCTTGCCCATGTTTTTCGTGGCATTGCCGGTCCCCCTTGTGGTGTCTGCGTTTGCGCCGGCACCATTTTTACACGGGCCTGGGTGGCTACTCCGGCTGCGTATCGTCGCCTCCTGCACCTTCCGGGTTTCCACGGTCCTGGCACTCTCGTCGTTAGGGTAGGTGGTGGTGGATCATGGTAATGAAGATCCGTTCCCGTCTGTGTCGGCCGACTAATCATTGCCCATGCGGCATACGCCTGGGTGCTGCAATTGATTTGGTGTATGCTCGCTTCCGTCGGCTTGTCCATTTTGGCGATTTGCGACAGACTGTGCCCTGGCTGGGTGTAGTACTGCCTTTTATTCCGGACCGATGTCGAAGCTTCCTCGGAATCCCCTACTCGTACGACCATGGTGACCTATAACTGTTGTTTTGTTTTCGTGGTCTCTCTCTCTAACTGGTGATAAGGGCGTAGAGATGAGGTGTGGAATGTGCCCCGTATTTCTTTTGTTTGTGGTCTTCCGAGTATATACGTCGATGGCCCCTTTTTGTGGACTACCTCGTATGGACCTTCGTACAGGTGAAAAAATTTAGCAATTTCCCGGTCGGCAGCATTCGACACCGGATTTGTTTTCAGCAGCACTAGCTCGCCCAGTTTGTATTCCTGATGTCTTTTTCCGGCGTTCGCACGCTCACAGCGTAGTCGTGCTTTATTTGACATACGTCGGAACGCGAGCTGCAGCTTAGCATCGTGTTGCTCTTCGCCGGTTGCATCGTCTTTCTTGGCGTGTTGAAACCATTTCGACCAGGGTCGCACGGGCTTTTCCTTTAGCAGGAGTTCTGTTGGTGTGTAGCCCGTGCTATCGTGAGCCACCTCGTTGCAACAGGTTTCTATCACGCTTACCCATTGGGCCCATGATGCGTGTGCGTGCGCCGCCAAGGTGCGAAATATCCTTCCGATTTCGCGGTTGACCCGCTCGACCGGGTTGCTCTGTGGATGTCGTATTGAGGACAGGACGTGGTGTATTCCCTCCTTCTGTAGTTTTTCCGTCCACTTCTTCGAGGTAAACTGTGTTCCGTGGTCGGTGAGGATTTTCCGGGGCTTTCCGTAGGTCGGAATAAATTGCTTGAAAATGCGCGAGATTGTTACGGGTGTAGTCGCGTTTCGCATTGGATAGAGCTTCACGAATTTTGTAAATAGTTCTTCCAATACCAGAATATACCTTACTCCACCCCTAGATATCGGTAAAGGACCATAATAGTCAATGGATACTATATCGAGCGGACACCTCGGAATTATGCTTTGCATGTCGGCGTGTATTGCATGGGTGGGAATTTTTACGCGTTGGCACGTGTCACACGTGGCTATTAATTTCCTCGCACGTCGGTGTAGTTTCTGCACGTAGAAATCGTTGGATATAATTCGTACCGTTTTATCTCCACCGACGTGCGCGTAAATCTCGTGTGTTTCCCGGATGAGGTCGTCGCGCAAAGGTGCTGGGATGACCGCTCGTTCCCCACCCTTTCTATCCACGTGATATAACACGGCGTCGCGAATACGGTATCGCGAAGGGACGTTTTCGCGTTTACGTTCGCGTTGGTTTTCGCATTGTTCGATTACGCGGCGTAACTTTGCGTCTCTCCGCTGCCATTCGGGAAGCTGCTTAAGGGCTGCGGCCAAGCTCTTTGACATTGTTCGGGCAAGGGCTGTCATGATCGGTACTTGAGTTTCCCGATCTACTCTTTCTCCTTTGGACGTTTTATGTATACGGCTCATGATGTCGGCGGGAATGTTTTCTTTCCCGGGGCGGAATTGAATTTTTATGTGGTAGTCCTGTATGGAGAGGATCCACCGGGTGAGGCGTTGGTTTAGCAACTTGCTGTGCATCAAGAACGTGATGGCTTTGTGGTCGGTCAAGAGCACTATTTTTGACCCGTATAAGTATGTTCTTAATTTTCCCAATGCCCACACAATGGCTAAGAGTTCCTTTTCGGTGGTAAAATACGAGAGTTCCGGCCCTTTTAAGGTTCGACTGGCGAATGTGATGGGTCTCAATTCGCCGTTTGCGTTATATTGTTCGACCACAGCTCCGAGTGCAGATGTACTCGCATCGGTAGACAGATAGAATGGCTTACGGGTATCCGCATATTGTAGTGCGATCTCCGTACAGAAAACATCCTTCACTTGGTCGAAAGTTGTTTGCAATGTTTGATTCCACGTCCATCGGTTTCCCTTTTTTAGAAGGTCGAGTAGGGGTGCAGTTGTCTCGGCATGTTTGTCCGTGAATTTGCTGTAGTAGTTGACCAATCCGAGAAAGCCTCGCAGCTGCTTTACATTTCGAGGTGGAGGGAATGCGCGTATTGACGCTAGCTTTTCCGGATCTTGTTTTAATCCTTCGGTTGACAGAATGTGTCCGAGGAACTTTATCTCGCGCCTCATAAACTTGCATTTTCCGAGATTGATAGTGAGGTTGTGGTCTCGCAGTCGTTTCAATAGAGCGGATAGGTGTCCGAGGTGCTCTTCGAATGTTGTTGAAAAACAGAGAATGTCGTCGATGAAATTTACGACGAAACCGTCCATCCCCTCCAAGATCCGTCTCAGTGCCCTTACGAGGCTCGCACTGCTGGTTTTCAGACCAAATGGGGTGACTACGTACTCGTAGCATCGCCCGCGATATAGGAAGGCGGTGTATTTCCGTGACGATCGCGTTAATGGGACTTGCCAAAAGCTGTTGGTTAGATCAAGACTCGTGAGATAGTCAACCCTTTTAAATCGTTGGAATATCGCATCAGGGGTTTCCGACATTTCGTGGTCCTCGACGAGATATTCGTTGAGTTTTCTCGCATCGAGGCAGAGTCGTAAGGATCCATTTTTCTTTAGTACTGGCACCACCGGATTTAGATAAGGGCTGGTGCTCGGTCGAATGATGTCATTGTCCAGCATCCTCTGGATTTCCGTGTCAGCCGCTTCCATGTGCTTGAGCGGTATTGGGTATGTTCGGCCGCTGTACGGCTTGGGATTTGTTACATGTAGGTGGTGTTTATAACATGTAACTCGACCTATTTCATCCCTCCAGACCTCGGGAAAGGACTCGATGACACGTAATAATTCGGTTTTCTGTCCATTGGTTGCTGGGACATTCTCTAAGAGAGTTTCCAAGACCTCTCTCTGTGTTTTTAATTTTTTATCATCTGGTTTCGTTGCACTGCCCATGCTTCTTAGCACAGGCTCGGCAGGTTCTACTTCTTCCGAATTCATTTTGATTTTTATTCGACCCTCTCTCGTGTCTAGCGAGAGCAGCTCGTGCTCAAAGTCTACCGTGGCCCTTGCTCGTCCCAGGGCATCGGCACCCAGAATGGCGTCACAAATCAGGCCTGGGACAATTATGATTGATGTCTCAATCATCCCATTTTCGTGACTGAGTGTCACCCAGATCTGTTTCTTTAATCTGGCCGACCTGCTTCCGGTTGCTCCGACGACGACCACGCCCGTTACCGGCAAGGTTGGGCATGCCAGAAGCTGCGCTTGATGAGTGCAATACCAGGCTTCTGACACGGCTGTCACCGTGCTCCCCGTGTCAACGAGAGCTTTGACTGGAATTCCTTCGATTTTTAGGTGTACTTCCGGACAGCGGATTTCCCTATGAGACGGGAGTGGCGATGTACCCTCTTCTAGAAGTTCTTGGCGCGTGTCCGGGAACAACGAGCCCATGGACAATTTAACATCTTCCCCGCTGACGTTAGGGGAGTTACCTCTCGTCTGAAGGGGGGATGCACTCAGACGTACCTCCGAGGCTCCCCTTATTCGTTTCCCGTTACTTCTTCAGGCGCGTGGGCGTCCGCCTCGTCTTCGGGACAGTCTTCGTCGATGTGCGCTGCCCGAATGCGATCAGGCGCCGTGTCTCTCGGTCGGTCCTGCGGCCTCCGATACTCTTGCCATGGGCGAGTATTTTCGTATCGCGGCCGCTGGTACTGTGTTGCAGGCCGCTGATAGTCGGCTGCAGGTCGCTGATAGTCGGCTGCAGGTCGCTGACCATCTCGATTGGGCCTTGCCTGGGCCGGATTGATCGGAGTTGATCGTGGCGGGCTCACCGTCGGTTGGATTCCCCTCTCCTGGTTGGCGCGGATAGTCCAATCTCTATTATTTCGGTCTTCCTGCTTCGGACGATTGACCGTTCCTCCGTTATCAAAGCGTTCAAGGAGTGCCAAGAACGCGTCGATCGTACCAATGTTCTGGCCAAGGACACAGTCGTCGACCGCCTGCGTGTAATGCCGGGCCAGCATTTGGACGATTTCTTCGTCTGCTGGTCGGGGGATCAGGTCACGTGCTGTCCCTATTAGCTTCATCGCATATGCTACCCGAGAGATTCCCGAGTCCGGGCGATACACCCCAACGTTGAGATTATCTCGGATCTTCCGCTGGATCGCCGAGCTCCAAAATCTTTCCCGGAGGGCCTTTGAAAATTGTGCCCACGTCGTGACCTGTTCGGACACAATGTCCCACCATTCGCCGGCGATACCTCGCAAGGATTGTCCGATGATGAATTTAAGTTCATCATCAGGAAGGCGGGCCGCTTCTATAAATTGTTTTAATTCCCGCATGTATTTTGCAGGTCTTTCCGTGGTTTTCCCCTCAAAAGTCGGCAATTGTGGTTTGACCATGAATGGACGGTTGGAGGTGGCCAGTGTTCCATCGAACCGGACCGAGTCATTGAGTGCCCATGCACGTGAATCTATAGAATCACGGTGGAAACGTCGTGTTGTATTCAACTCTGGCGCGCCACGCATTTCGTGTCGGTGGTTGTCCATTCGGTTACCCGGATGACGGGTTTCTTCGGGTCCAACGTTACCGCATGTGGTAAGATGTGCCCGAACGCTCTCGAGGCAGTCCTGTACTTCCCTGCGAACGTCAGCATTCCGTTCCGCGTGCATCTTAGTATCGCGATCTAGACGTGCCTCGATCTCTCTTCGGAAATCGCGCATTTGCGCTCTGCATTCGGTTACCCGTTCATAGAGCTCCTCCACCCCTATTTGGGCATTTAGCCTTTCTTGAAGCGTGTCTACTTGATCTCTGAGCCGCGCGACCTCAGCCTGCAGTTCGCGAATGGCAGCGGAGGTAAGGCCCGCAGCAAGGACGCTGCCTAAACCCGCGGATCGCCCATCGGCAGCACCCGGCGCGAGGACCCCCCCAATTTCATTGTTCGCCGTACCCGGAGGCGGTGTTCTCACGACGCGCGGGGTCACCGACATGACGTCTTCCTGAGTGTCGCTCGCGTTTGGAATACTATCGTTTTTTAATATTGCTTTATTTCCGCGTGTTCGGGACTTACTCATGTTTTGTCTCTCTACTTTGTTTCTCGTCCAGACCAGACCGCCCCACGTTGGGCGCCAATTATGTAACCGTACATTCCTCTTTTGACTGTGTTGATTGGATTTTTCCCTGTCCCGATGACTCAAGGGTTATTGATATTAAGACACGGGGGCCGGTTACTACCCCCCAATTCCCTACGCGTGTAAATTCGCGAAGGAGATGGATTCGTGCCTCCAGGCACTGGAAAGCGGCGAGGTTTGGACGAGACAAATAAAGCTTGTAGACAAATTACTGGTAAAATTGGCAGTATATTCTTGGAAGAACTATTTTTGTTTTGACGAGCAATCTCTCCGGTATGCTCGGAGATGAGCTATTTGTTTACAGAACGACTCGTGATCTGTCCCGACGTACGGGGCAATAAATTCCTCAATGGCGACGCGCTGAATACCGCGTAACGGTAATCCGTACCGAGTTCTCGCAACACGTAAACACGCAATGTACGCCGTGTTACGACGCACGCAGTTCGCTCGCTTTGCCTCTACACCTGGTTCCTTTTTATAAACGATTCTAACGATTTGAATGTGTATCGCGCCTCACGATATGCGAATTCGTGACCTGTCTAACCAACCGTGCACTCGGCCGCGAATGCGTACGAGTAGTCCGGTTGGAGACACACACTAAAAACCCCTGGCACTCCACGCGACCGAGGAGTTTACTCTTCAGCACGATACGTGGCCTCCGAGCAATCTCCGTATCGGTAGCGGCAGAATGACAAGAATTGTGCACAGTCCGCTCGCTCTAATCCGACCCGTGTGCCTGACGCAGTGACGGTTGAACGACTCGTTTCGACCTCGTAACCGATCGAAGGCGAACCCGTCAGACCACCCAAGTATTTGTCCGAATTCTCGTACAAATAGCCCAAGTGGAGACACACACTAAAAACCCCTGGCACTCCACGCAACTAAGAAGTTTACTCTTCAGCACGATGCGTGGCCTCCGAGCAATCTCCGTGTAAGCAGCGGCAGAATGACAAGGATTGTGCAAGGTTCGGTCGTATCGAATCGACCCGAAGGGAAATTATGAGTTCGTTCGCACAATCCGTATGCGTACGACGCACTGCACGATTGTGGACTTGTCAGACCGTCCATACACTCGTCCGAATGCTCGTACGAGTGGTCTGGATGGAGACGCACACCAAGCCGTAGGTCACGCCACGCTACCAAGGATTACGCTCTTCAGCACGATACGTGGCCTCCGAACGTGTTCCTGATTGATAGCGGCAGAATGATCACGACCATGCAAATCCTACCGAAGCAGTGATGGGCATTTCGAACAAGAACCCCGAAAGTTACGATGACGAAGTGTCCACTCGGTACCACGATTACGACGAAAGATTTACGAATTTTAAATAACCCGTGATAATTACACAGAACACAAACTGCGTCTTAATGCTCGGCAATGCCACAGCGCAGTTTGCACCTGTGACTCCTCGGTTTGAGGCGCGTACGTGTCGAGGATAGAACAGTCGGTTTGCCTGTTCTATCGGGTCGGTTTGACCCCTCGATCGCGTACCGTGTTTCGCCGACGGGACACTTCGCGAGACGCGTGCGGCTAGAACCGCTTCCAGATGTAGAGTGATCTATCTGCGGCACGCATCGACCTCCTTCGATCGGTATCGAGTGGGGATCGATGCGTGCGCATTGCGACAAGTGTCGCGATATCTCGCGGTCCTTTTCTCCGTCCGAACTCGCGGGTTACGTCACGGAGCATTATGGTGGGGTCGACATCGACGTTCGATATATGGGGTGTATTAATATGTAACCTGTACGGTTACAGGTAAGTTACACATTTTATTCTCTATGCATACAGCGCATTTTAGATACTCTGATCCCAATTCCGTAGGCAGTCCACTCAATAACTCGTTTTTGCTCAGTACATTTAAATAATTGAAGTTTATATGTCCAAGAATTCTATGCCACTTCTCCTTCTGTGGGAGCATTTCCTTCTTACTATCACTCATTACGTTAGTGTAAGCTTTCCTACTATGATTGACTGTCTTACATCTCATTTTATACAGATTTCCCTCCTTAAAGGCTATTGCTATTAATTTATTTTTTTGATTATATATCCTGGAGGTATTCTCTTTTGATACAATTCTATTCCTCTCTGTAATCTTTGAATAACTTAACAAATTTACGTGCATATCTCTGACAAAAAATACATTTGGAATTTTTACCTGCGACATCTCATCTTTTACTTTGGACAGGGCTGTTATTCGTCCAACCTTGGTTGCCTGTAGCACTCGTCCATCTCCTATTTTAACATTTATTGGAGATTTTAGCGTGATAACCTCATCATACCATTTGTCTTCATTTATAATATGATCCGTGCATCCACTATCCAATAACCAGACCATTTCCTTTGCTTTAGTCGCCTCTTCTTCCCTGATCTCTGACGTATTTACTTGTACTATGAAACTCCTTCCTTCTTGTATCGACCCTTCATTTTGCGATCCATTCCTGTAATTGTTATACGCTCCACGCTGAAATCCTCTGGATCTGTATGAACGTCCACGGTTTTGCTGTGGTCGTCCTCTGCCACGCTCGTATTGTCCAGACTTCCAATGTGTCTGTTGATTTCCCATATACGTTTGACGACAATTTTTTTGTACGTGACCTACTCTACCACACCCGAAGCATTTTATGTTATATCTATTTCCTCCTGCACTTGATTGTATTGCAGATAATGCATTTGTCTTATCTCCTTGTATACTCTCCTCTCCTTTATTTACCACTTCTTTGAATTTCATCTTCAATTTCCCTTTCAGGTATTCTACATTCCTTTCGTTTTCAGGTAGCACATCTATGAGATCACCAATATAATTATATGACTGTGGCAGTGCCTTCATCATATAGTTTAACTTTTCTTGTTCAGTTATATTTGCACCAGCTGACTTTAATTCGTTTATAGCTTTTTCGAACTCATCGAAGAAAGTGGTTATATCCTGGTAATCGTTTAGTTTTATATTTTCCACATTATTTCGGCATACAATTTCCAGAGCAGTAGATTCTTTTAAGTACATTTCGTCAAATTTTTGTACTATTTCGAAAGCAGTGTCTAGGTTGCTTATGTATTCTAATTGTTTGTTCGTTATCGCACTATATATGTAGTTTATTGCTTTGATGTCCATGTCGTTCCACGTGCTCGGTTCATCATTTGTAGTTCTTTTTCTTTCTACTACTGAATTGCATTTTTTATACTTCAGAAAGGTCATTATTCGTTTTTTCCAATTTTTATAGTCCGCTCCATCGAAAATGGGTATAATTATATCATCGCATTTCATGTGTGCCATCTCGAATTTTCTCGAATCTATCACCGTTATATAACCTTATATATGTTCTCGAGATTTCTAGAACTTTCCACTGT
Source organism: Halictus rubicundus (assembly GCF_050948215.1). Lineage (NCBI taxonomy): Eukaryota > Metazoa > Arthropoda > Insecta > Hymenoptera > Halictidae > Halictus > Halictus rubicundus. The sequence goes on along the minus strand of NW_027488600.1, from coordinate 925,701 downwards.
TCTAACCTAAAAACCGTCTCTTTAATCTTTGAGGTATTTCTTTCCTCTCGCGGAATTTTAGTACACAAATTATAACCCAGGCTCTGCTACCATGTTATAGTAAATGAACACTTGCTTTTTGGCACACAAACAATATATTTATATAATGTACTATGATATTATACAGTGTGAAATAAACACGTGCGTACAGCAGACTTTCATACACGGAACCATCCTCGAACTACCCGTCTTTCTCTCTCACTCTCAGATGAAGCTCATTCACGCACTCTAGCGGTCAACACGCGCACTCTTGCATTATACATGCCTACACTCTATCCAACAAGCATTATATGGATAAGATCCGTCGAAAGTTAGTTTCATTACTTAACACTTTCATTTCGTTGCTACCTCTACTTGAATAATTGCAGTCAATGCAGTCCAGCATTAGAAGTGGTATTATCGGTTAAATAAGTGAAAAAATTAATTTTCCGTTTTTTACTACGGATCACAATAAGAACGATTGAATTTTGTCATTACTTGTATATTGTATTTTTTCTTTTTTTTTTTAATTCTATAACTATTATAGAATATATTTTATTGAATAATCATTATTTTATAAATATCGCAATAATTTCCAAATTAATTAATTTCACCTATAAACTATCGATTATAAAATAATGATTACAATGGTGAACAATATGGAAAATAAGAAGGCAATAAGAGTGTAATGAAATTATACAATAAAAGATAATTATTTTTATTCTACGCATTATACGTTTATTTATTGCCTCTGTCACTGACGTTTTTTCCGCAATTCACGAGCAAATGTTCTATTTAGGTAGCGAGCGCGGCATCTTTAGCGATGTTGGTATTTGAGATCAGTGATAGTTCCACGTTCTTAGTTCCACAACCGACGAGAGTATCTCGACATTGGGGCCGTTACCGACCGCTCCCAGTACCCACCTGGGACCCACTTTGAGACTCGCAGTTTAACACAGAGGCTAGCAGTCTTTATATATATCTCGTCGGTGACACGGTTCTGTTCCAGGAAAGACGACACGGTTCTGTGTCATGCTAAAAGACGACACGGTTCTGTTCCAGGAAAGACGACACGGTTCTGTGCCATGCTAAAGCGGCGATGTCACGAAAGTGGGAACGCCGAAACCCCGGGCGTGAGCACTCTCCTATCCTCTCTATTTATAAATATCTCGCCGGTGGTTGGGGCCGTTACCGACCGATCCCAGTACCCACCTGGGACCCACTTTGAGACTCGCAGTTTAACACGGGGGCTGGCAGTCTTTATATATATCTCGTCGGTGGTATTGGCGTTTACCAACTAAATCTAATATTATTTCTTATTAACGTTTTCATAATGATAATAATATCATCGAGTTGTACTGCCTTTTTGTTGCGCCTTCGGCTGCGCGGCCGTGTTTGCATGCTGTCCTTTTCTATCTACGTTCGCCGCAGTCGAAGCGGCTACAAATATATATAATATATACATGTATATATGTGACAGTTTCTTATGGCTGAATATGTGCGTGTAACACGTATACGTATGCTGCACAAAGGTCCCTTGTTCAAGGATCATTCCCCGAAACTGGTGTCGCCTTTCCGCTAAGTGTGGGCCTACGATGCGTGAATTGTCATTGAGTGGAGTACGACTGGTCTGTTTCTCATTTCGAAACAAGACACTAAACTTTTAGCCGTACCCAAGTCCGTAATGAATTCTTCGGGCCAAGCATGCGAATAAATAACTCAAAAATGACAGTGTCCCACTCGATTGTAGCGCAGATCCAGTCACGATGTCTAGACAATTCTAGACACACAGACGTGTAAAAAAACTGTCACCCCTTTTTCAGTAAATTATCAGACTAAAACCAACAAACCGATGAAAGTGAGTTTTTAGGAGCTTATAGTGAAAACATAAAAGTATCTACTAAAAATGGTTTCATTCGACAAAAATGTTTTTTTCACCATTTATTTTGCAATTGTTTTAAACAAATGCAATCTTTTCATAGAAGGAAAAGTTTAAAAAATTTGAAATTTTTGAACATTTTAAAATCGACGAAATTAAAATTATCTGAAGCGAACGCTGCATCGTGATACACGGCCTTGGACGACCGCAGAGTTGGGCATTATTTAGATAAAAAATTATTTAAATAACGATTTGAATGAAAGATACTTTATCTTTCTTCGTTATTCGAAGAAAACGAGAATTTATCCGACGAATGAAGATAATTTTTTTATTCGAACCTTCGAATAACGAATAAAAATTTTTTTATCTTTTATTCGTTATTCGAAATTTTTATGTAAATAAATATTTTGCCCAACTCTGGACGGCCGCACACTGTGCTGGAGAAATTTCGTGACATTTTACAATAATTCTTGAACCATAAAAGATATCGGGATGAAATTCGCACTAAAATTCATTAAAACATTATGCCTATCCACTGATAATTATTATAGATATATAGATATATATCCATATACAAAAATCAATAATGAATGTTAGCCGACGTGACGGGCGCGTCGTTCATTTGTTTCTGCGTCAGATGCCTATAGAGATGTCCTAGGCGTTTTTGAACAGAAGCATCTCGGCGCAACGCGTTTGTTTTTTTATAACGATTCACTCTCAGTTCGAATCCGGCAGCACACGGGAGAACACGGATAAAATAAAGTATTTGCATTTTATTCACGAGTATACCTGCTTCCTAAAACCAACAGGTTATGGGCCCAGGCACATAGTTAAGGTGTACGTGTTAGTGTAGAGTGACGTTAAAATACAGTATAACATTTTTTTCGGTAAAAAAAAAATTGACATTAAAAAAAAATAATATAAAAGGAAAAAGTGAAAGTGCAAGTATTAACTGTAAGTGTTAAAACTCAGTGCGAAAATGAGTGAAGAGGCGAAAAAGGCAAAACGTAACATTAAGCCGTTTAACGGTGAAAAATATAGTATCTGGAAATATCGAATTCGTTCATTAATAGCAGAAGAAGACGCATTAAAAGTCTTAGACGAGGTAGCTCCCACTGATCCAAATGCATTAAGTAATTGGAAAAGATGCGAAAGGATTGCCAAAGGAATTATCATTGAATACTTGTCTGATTCAATGCTCAGTTTTTCAACAGAAGCTGATGATACGGCAAAACAAGTCATACATAAACTGGATTCGATTTATAACCGAAAAAGACTGGCGACTCAATTGGCGATTGAGAAGAAACTTCTAACATTCAAATTTAAGGAAACTACACCGCTGTCAAAACACCTGATCTGTTTTGACGAAATGGTAGTTGAATTAGAAGCAGCAGGGGCAACATTAAGTGAAATGAGCAAAATCGCAAGACTTTTACTTACATTACCGAATTCATACGATGCACTTGTAACCGCGATTCAGACTCATGCGGACGAAGACCTGACACTCGGGTTTGTGAAAATAAAATTACTTGATTATGAAGTGAAATTGCAAAATGAACAAAGTGAAACGAGTGCAAAAGTTCTGCAAACAGAGACAATTATAAATAGTGAGAAGAAGAATAAGAAAAGTAGAGGATTTAAATTAAATTTTAAAAAGAAGCAAAACTACGGCTTCAAAAATAAAAAAATTAATAAAAACAATAAAATGCAGTGCGATCATTGTGGGAGACGCAATCACGAAAAGAAGGATTGCTATTTCTTCAAAAGAAATCAAGCTGCAACGGAACATCATCAACGATCACTGCATACAGTTCAAATGCAGAATGAGGGTGAACGATTTGCATTTATGACTGCAGATCAAGCTGATGACGAACAGATTAATGATCCGAAAAAAATCAGTTTTATAATCGATTCGGGAGCAACGGATCATGTGGTCAAAGACATCGAGGTGTTTAAGACACTGTCTACATTGGACAAGCCAATAAAAATATCTGTTGCAAAGAAGGGAGAAGCTATCAGCGCAACAAAGATCGGGACCATCGATGTGACAACAAATCTTGGTGCAACGGGTGTCCTAGAGAATGTGCTGTATGCACCAGAAGCGACGACCAACCTTTTGTCGGTGCGCCGAATCCAGCAGAGAGGGATGACAATCATTTTTGGCGAATCTGGAGGCGTCATGGTAAAAAAGGGTGGTAAGACTATCCTAACCGGTAAGTCAATAAATAATTTAATATGCGTAAATTTCACGATAAATAAAAATATGTGTAACAAAGCATATGCAAATAACATCGTAACTTTAAACGCATATAAATTGTGGCACGAACGTCTAGGTCACATCGAACAATCTAAGTTCATCAAAATGAAGCAGCATAATTTATTTGAAGACAAAAATTTAATTGAGTCAATAAGTCCTACAAAAGATTTGTGTGAAGCTTGTGTATTAGGAAAACAAGCACGACTGCCTTTCTCAAAGGAAAGGGACAGGAGTCATATTACGAGACCTTTGTTCATCATACACTCTGATGTATGCGGTCCAATTAAGCCTCCGACTATTGACAATAAAAATTATTTTGTTACATTTATCGATGAGTTTACCCACTATACAACAGTTTATCTCATTACATATAAGTCTGACGTATTTAAAATGTTTCAAGACTTTGTCGCTAAAAGTGAAACCCACTTTAATTTAAAAATCGCAAATTTAAATTGTGATAATGGGAATGAGTATTTGTCAAATGAATTCAAAGCATTTTGTGTACAAAAGGGTATCCAATATAATTTAACAATTCCATACACGCCACAGCAAAATTCCATAGCGGAGCGAATGAATAGAACACTGTTAGAAAAAGCTCGCGCTATGATTCACGGAGCTGAACTCAAAAAGGAATTTTGGGGTGAAGCTATTCTAACGGCTAATTATCTAGTTAATATAACCCCAAGTAAAGCCATTATAGAAAACAAAACTCCTTTTGAACTTTGGCACAATAGAAAACCAAAATTAAATCGTTTGAAAGTTTTCGGTAGCACCGTGTATATTCACGACAAAAATAGACAAAGTAAATTCGATAAAAAGTCTATTAAAGGGATTTTAGTTGGCTATGGAAAGAATGGATACAAAGTATTAAACGTGGAAACAAATCAATTTATTATAGCACGTGATGTGGTTGTTGACGAGATTAATTTTAAAAACTCGAGACCAACTTCTGTACACAGAAATAATGACTTTGAAGACAACAACCTTCAAACGGAACGTTCTAAAACTGATGAAATAAAATTCAGTGAGAATCAAGAAAGCGAAGCAAACGATTCTAGTAAAAAGATCGAAGCTCGTAATGATTCTCATGAAGGTGAGTTGCGACGAAGTACAAGAATAAAGAATAAATCTCAAATAAATTATAATGAGGAATATGATTATCATATTTGTGCACTGTCGACAACTTCTGACATTCCTAGCTCGTATAATGAGATAAAACATCGTAGTGATAAATGCGAGTGGGAGAATGCTATAAATAATGAACTTAGATCGTTGTCACAAAATAACACAAGGACTTTGATTCCACGTCCTAATAATAAAAACATAGTTGATTGCAAATGGGTGTTTAATATAAAAATGGATAAAAATGGAAATTCATGTATATATAAAGCTAGACTTGTTGCAAAAGGTTTTAGTCAACAATATCTACAAGACTATAATGAAACCTTTGCACCAGTTGCACGAATAACAACCTTTAGAATGATCAATGCGTTTGCAAATCAACATAATTTATTGGTCCATCAGATGGACGTAAAAACCGCATTTTTAAACGGTTTATTGAAAGAGGAGATTTACATTCGTGTGCCGGATGGGATTTCAGCGCCTGAAGGACATGTATGTAAATTAAATAAAGCATTATACGGTCTGAAACAGTCTGCAAGATGCTGGTTTGAACTTTTCGAAGTTACACTGAAAAAGCATGGTTTCCAAAACTCCTTATCAGATCGCTGTCCATATTTTTTAAATAACAATCATATTTATAAGAATATCTATGTACTCTTGTATGTAGATGATGTTCTGATAGTAACGTATGATAGAAATACGATGCAAAATTTCAAAGAATACTTAAAGAAACAATTTTCTATGACAGATATGAACGAAATAAAGTTATTCTTGGGAATAAACGTCATACGAAAAGAAAATACAATCTCATTAGATCAAAATGTCTATTTAGAAAATATTTTGCGTAAATACAATATGATTGATTGTAAAAGTTTAGATACTCCTTTGCCTCCGAAAGTAGATTTAAATGCTCTGAATGCTGACGAGTATTACGATGCACCATGCAGAAATGTTATAGGCTGTTTAATGTATGCTATGCTATGCACACGGCCTGATTTATGCTTTGCAGTAAATCTGCTCAGCAGATATCAAAATAAAAATAACAGAGAGCTATGGTAAAACTTAAAGAAAATTTTAAAATATATAAAAGGATCGTTAAAACTTCGTTTAGTTTACAAACAAAATGATAATTATGAAAGTTTATTAAATGGTTATGTAGATTCTGATTGGGCAGGTAACGAAATAGACCGGAAAAGTACAACTGGCTATATCTTTAAAATGTTTGACTGTAATACAATCTGTTGGAATACGAAAAGGCAAAATTCAGTTGCAACTTCCTCGACAGAAGCCGAATACATGGCATTATATAAAGCAACTAAAGAAGCTTGTTGGCTTAGATCTCTTTTGAAGAGCATAGAGATAAATATTAAAGAGCCGATAATTATCTTCGAAGATAATAATGGTTGTATTGCTATCGCAAGTAATCCAACAGATCATAAACGAACAAAACATATAGATGTAAAATATCATTTTACACGTGAAAAAGTGGAACAAAAGGTAATAACACTTAAATATATTCCCACAGATAAACAGTTAGCTGACTCATTCACAAAACCATCACCGAAAGTTCGGTTTTTGTACATCCGCAAGCAGATGGAACTACTGGAACATGAATAAAAAAAGGGGGGAAACAAAACTATTAAAATTAAATTCATGTAAAACTACAATTTCCAAATATGTTTAAAATTTTTTTTAATTTTCATCTGTAATCGTCAGTATAGTGGTCTGATTGGGTTTTTCTGGGTTTTCCCCAATCCAGTGCAACAAATGCTGGACCATTTATGTATCACCCAATATTAAAGCAATATTAAATAAATGAAGTGTTCTCTCTTGCGCTAATTGTTAACGAATTAATTTTTGAGTGGGAGTATAGATATATAGATATACAGGGTGGCCCACATAACTCTGAACAGCTCAATATCTCAAAAACTATGCCATCGATTTTAAAGTTCTTAGTCTTAAATTGCATGGAACTGAAGGGCCTTTCTGACTACATAAACGTGAAGTGGCCTCCCTTCCCCTTTAACGGGGGAGGGGAGGTACCTTTGTAATTTTAAATGGAACCCCCTATAAAATGTTACATATTTAGATTTTACCGGAAAAAACAAGTCAATTTTGTCTGAAACATTTGTCACGTCCGGCTGTTCGCACGGTTCGCCGATAAACGCCTAAACAAGGACCAGTAGTACTATCACACGGGAAAATTAATAAGATCAAAATATACGTGACAACCCGACGCGGTTAGAGATACGCCGACTGATCTTCCTGCAAGACACGCAGATGAAGACCAGATTACAAATTAGACGCAAAAAAAAAGGAAGATATCAAATTACGCCGAACCATAAGAAAAGACGACGACTTCATCTTGGCAACACACAGCTGACGAAGCAAGAAACATCAAGAAGATCGGGAAGCAGAAACGCTAAATCAGCACTTCAAGAAAACAAAGGACCGCCCACATTGTAAAAAGGAAACCAGCTCTTCAATTAGGATTCACTCTGTTCAAAACCAGTGCTACTGTGCAGTTCCGTCGACAGGCCCTTATATCATACACGCGTCGCGCCGGCAGTAAAACAGTGTCACCGAAATTCGAAAACCCTTGCGTAAAGTGTCCGCGTGTGCACCAGCGTCCAGCGGCCACAATCAGCGAGCGCCCCTTCAACGCCCACAATCAGCGAGCGCCCCTTCAACGCCCACAACCAGCGAGCGCCCAAAAACCCCACAACCACGACCTGCGAGCGTCTACTAGCGACTCGGTAAATTAAACGTTTTATTAAGCGATTTGTTATAAGTGCTCTAGCGTATGTGCTATAAGGATTCACCCATGTATGAGCTGATTCAGAACTAGACTCTAAATAAACCGGACATTTCCCGTTTTTATATAAAAATTAAAGTACAATTTATTTAACCAGCCCTCAATCTCCCGAACCAAAGCCGGTGAACGCAGGTAGGTTCAAAACTGCGCCTTATCCCCGGAAAATTATAAACAGCCCCATCTGGGACGTAACAAATTTGGTGACAGCGGTGGGATAGAGCGCAGAATTGAGGATTGGAAAAATAGTTCTTCCCAATTGAATCAGAGTGGCAAGCCCGACTAATAGCGGAGCAGAAATTAAAGGTTCTGAATCAGAGCTATTAAAAATGGCCGTAGAACAGATCAAAAAATCCCAAGAGAGCAACGCCTTCATATCCGATCTCGGTACTAAATTCAGGGAACTGAACCAGCAAATAGCGCATATGCAGGACGCACTACATTCAATAATTAACCGACCGCAACCGATACTGACGAAACCCGAACAAACGACTCCCGGAAAACCGACGCACATCTCGACAGACCCACTAGAGAACCCCATCCAAATCAAAGACGCGTTAGAAACAGTACCCGTGTTCGATGGTTATAAACCTTCCTTATTTCAATTCCTAAAGGCCTGCGAGAGAGCCAAAGCCATGCTCCCGCCAAGTAAAGAACCATACTTGATTAAATTACTAACAAACAAACTCAGAGCACATGCATTTATAGCCATCGAAGACGCAAGCGTAGACACTATAGAAGAATTCGGCGCGAAACTAAAACTCATGTTCGGACCCCAAAAAACGGTCAACCAATATAAGGGCGAATTAAGGAACATATTCAAAAAACCCCACGAAAATATCTTGGACTACATAAGCCGCGTAAAGGATCTGCGACTCGCAATCATGGATGGACAACGAGACACGCACGGTGTACTCTCAGAAACGCTGCAACGCAGCATAGACTTCGACGTTACAGAGGCTTTCTTAAAAGGTCTACCATCAGAAGTCCATATAAGATTACAGTTGGAAGGCTTCACCAGCCTAGAAGAGGGATACGCCAACGCAATCAAAATCACGAAGCAAATTCAGCAGGAAGAAGAACGGGTCAGAACATTCCACAGAGGAGCGGCTCTGCCACAGCAGAGATATCAAATCTCCTCCAACAGATATCAAGGCTTTCGGAGACAAGACGACTACGCCGGAGCACGCTGGCGTTCCGATCCTTCGTCGTACCGTACCAATCCCCACGATAATGGCAATAAGGGAAACTTCAACAACAAACCCACAGGAACCGATAACCGAGCTAGGGGAGCCGATCCACCTGTCACCTGCAATTACTGCAAAAAGACGGGACACGCGATCAGAGATTGTTATAGATTCAAGGCAAAGGTGGAATCAGGTGAGATAGTACCTTATGCCCAACGGAAGTCGGGAAACGAGAGGTACTCCCCAGGGACAAGCGGCGCACCCAAGGGAGCCAACCTCACAGAGCGCCGAGCAATAAGGAAAATAAACTCTGCTCCACCCGCACCAACAGAAACGACATCGCTCAACCTACCTCAACCGGAAGAATCCCCGGAGACAGAGCACTACAGGGTAACAGGCAGCGAAGAATCAGAAACGAACCAGGAAGAAATCGACCTAGAAGGGCTATCACTGTTCGACTAGACTCTGCCAAATATACCCCAACGATAATGATCACTTCCCCAGACGTCCAAGGAATAATTTCACTTTTGATCGATTCAGGCTCAGAAATCAACCTTATCAAAGAATCAATGGTCCCAGTATCTACGAAAATCGACACAAGTAACGCGATTAATATTCGAGGAATCTCGGCTGAGGTCCTGGCCACCCTAGGGACGGCATCAATCAGGATAGCGGGCCATCGAGTAACATTCCATGTTGTTAGCAACCGAATATTGATAGACCAAAGCGGACTCCTAGGATCCGACTTTCTACAAAAGAATCAAGCAAACGTCGATTACTCTGCGCAACACATAAAATGGGGAACCACCTATATACCATTCTTTGAACCTCGACAGATAACAGTTCCTAAGAGAACGTCTATCCCCATTACGGTAAATATAATCAACCCAGAATTGCAACAGGGTTACATTCCCCGAATACCGGGGGAAAAGGGAATATTTCTTGGAGAAACCGTGGTCACTAATAATAAGGGACGAGCACACATACGCGTAACGAACGCCACGTTAAAAGACTACGTTCTAGACGTACCCATGGTAAAATTGGAACCATTCGAGGAGGTTACCAATCAACGTGCCAAATCCTGCCTTGTGGCAGCAATAAACAATCAAAATCGATCTAAAGATATACTGGAATTATTAAGACTAGACCACCTCAACAAAGAAGAGAGAGAAAATATTACGAGATTAATAAAAGAAAACCAAGACCGATTCCACATTCCGGGAGAAACCCTCGAAGGCACGGATGTGCTACGACACAAAATACACACCACCAACGACATTCCAATAAATACTAGGCAATACCGATTCCCCCCGATTCACAAAGAAGAAATTAACAGACAAGTACGAGAGTTACTAGAGACGGACGTGGTCGAAACGTCAACATTTCCCTACAATTCACCAGTATGTATCGTACCGAAAAAACCAGATTCTCAGGGAAACAAGCGATGGCGTCTTGTAATAGATTACCGAAATCTGAACGAAAAAACCGTGGGCGATGCATATCCCTTACCCAACATAACGGAAATTCTAGATCAACTTGGAAGCGCTAAATACTTTTCCACGTTCGATCTGGCCTCTGGATTCCACCAAATCAAAATGGCACCCGAGGACGCCCATAAAACGGCATTCTCAACCCCTTATGGACACTTCCAATTCAAAAGGATGCCTTTTGGCCTAAAGAACGCCCCAGCCACATTTCAGCGCTTGATGAACAGCGTACTGGCAGGACTGCAAGGATCAGAATTGTTTGTATATCTTGATGATATAGTGATATATTCAAGCTCCTTGCAAGAACACGAAATAAAATTCAACAAACTAATGGATCGATTACGTTCCGCAAAATTAAAACTACAGCCAGACAAATGCGAATTTTTGCGTCATGAGGTAACCTACTTAGGGCACATAATCAGCGAGGATGGGCTAAAACCAGACCCAAAGAAAATCGAAGCAGTAAAAAAATTTCCTAAGCCCAAAAATGCGAAACACACCAAACAATTCCTAGGATTGGCCGGATATTACCGAAAATTTATACCAAACTTCTCAGCAACCGCAAAACCCCTCACAGACTTATTAAAGAAGGATATCACCTTTAGATGGGAAGATACCCAGGAGAAATCATTTCAAATCCTAAGGGATGCACTTACGACCAAACCCATACTGCAATTTCCAGACTTCTCAAAAACATTCAACCTCACCACTGACGCGTCTGGATACGCTATCGGAGGAGTACTTAGTCAAGGCCCAATTGGAAAAGACCTCCCCGTGGCATACGCCTCTCGCCTGCTGAATGCAGCCGTGCAAAAGTACTCCACCATAGAAAAGGAATGCTTAGCAATTGTCTACTGCATATCCCACTTTCGGCCATACCTATACGGCCGTACCTTTAATATCGTTACAGACCATAAACCCCTAGTCTGGCTACATTCTATCAAGGATCCAACTTCCAGATTATGGAAATGGAAATTAAAATTGTCAGAATACGACTATAATATCCAATATAAGGAAGGTAGAGCTAACGCTAACGCAGACGCGCTATCCAGGAACCCCCCAGACACATGCCTACCCCTGCAGTCTTGGATCAAAAAACCAGTCAGAAGAAGAATTTTATCAACCTCATCAGAAGACTCATTAGAATCGGAACTGCACAGGATAAACAAACGAGTAAAACTAGACGAACCGGTACGCACCCAAAAAAGGAATCTCAACTACCACCTCGGAAGATTCACCCCTACCAGATATAACACGAAGGAAAAGGAAATGTGGACCGCAGGAACGAACAGAGATAGAACACCGTTCGTCAACTCCGCCTGATAACCAAGACACAGAACCAAGACCTAACCAAGGAACTAATTATTCGGCCGACAGCCCTGACTTAGTAGACATCCAAGTGGAACCGCCCAGCATAATACAACAACCACACAGAGCCTTGAGAATCAGAGAAACCCACGAACCACTATATATGGCCAAAACACACAGAATAATATTCATCGACATGAACGGTAACCCTATCGACAAAGGAGCGGAAGAATTAAAGGAAGCCAACCTCTTGAACACCTTCATTGATCTAACCTTCGAGCGAGCTAGACTACAACAATGGGACAGATTCTATACAATAGCCCTACCTGTCAAACAGAACAAACACAGCCGTATCGAACCCGAGAACATCGCCAACTGCATCGCCTCACTATTAGACGTAGTTGAAGGATTGAATTTAAATTCCTTCAGCATAAGAAGGACTAATAACATTGAAGACGTACCCTGGAAGTACATCATAAACAAGCTGAAAGAAACATTCCGGAATAAAACAATAACGATAACCATATGCACAGGCCAAATAACCACACCACCTGAAAGCGACAGACTAAACCTAATTAGAGAAAAGCATATGTCTGCCGCCGGTGGACACAAGGGCGTAACAAAGACCTACCACCGAATTCGGCAGTTACACTATTGAGAAGGAATGAAGAAGGATATACAAAACTTCATCCACACATGTAACGAATGTCAACTAAGAAAATTGACAAGAATTAAGACGAAACAGCCGATGGTGTTAACAGACACTCCAGGAGAAGCTTTCGATAAAGTCAGCCTGGACATCGTAGGGCCCCTACCAGAAACGAGGAAAGGACACAAATATATCCTAACCATGCAAGACCTACTGACAAAATACTCTGTAGCGGTGGCTTTGGAACGAACCACAACTGCAGACATCGCGGATGCCTTCATCAAAAATCTTATCTGTCGATTTGGGGCCCCTAAAGCAATTCTAACGGACCTAGGAACCAACTTCACCTCCAATTTAATGAAACAGGTGGCAAAGAAATTTAGAATCAAACACTATAAGACCACAGTCTACCATCCACAAAGCAATGGCTCAGTCGAAAGGTCACACCATGTACTAATGGAATACTTAAAACAGTACGTAAATCATCCCAACAATTGGGATGACTGGCTAGACTTGGCCATGTTCTCATACAACACATCAGTACATGAAGGGACTAAATTTTCACCACACGAATTGGTCTACGGAAAAATTGCCCGTGAACCAACCAGCAGTGACCCAATAAAGGAAAACCTAGAATCTACTTATGCGGATTACCTTCGAGATCTACATATGACCATCAAGGAACTACAACTGTCAGCAGCTAAAAACCTGAACGCCGCCAAGGCAAAATCAAAACAGTACTACGACCAGAAAATCAACCCGCAAAACTTCAAAGTAACGGACCTCGTGTACTTACTGAAAGAACCAGTCAAGGGCAAATTCAGTGACCAGTATACCGGGCCCCACAAGGTTATAGAAATACTGCCCAACCAGAACATAAAAATCCTAGTCAAGGGAAACCCTCGCACAGTTCACATAAATAAGTTAAAATTAGCACACCGTAGACCCGACTGACAATCGCCGACACAGTAATATACGGCTATCAGTTGCACTCGCTATACGGATGCAGTTTCACCTTGTGCGGAGCCGCAAGGAATTCGCTAACGCACCTCTTGGTTCAACGCGCCGACGAGCGAAGACACACGACCCGACCAGCTGACGACGCGACCTCCGACAACCAACCTCAGACCAACGACCCAGACGCATCTGAACTGGGAAAAGTTGTTAGAAGCTTACAACAAATTTCCTAAGCCATAGTACTCCATAGTAGCCTCTCCATAGTACTACTGGTCCTTGTTTAGGCGTTTATCGGCGAACCGTGCGAACCGCCGGACGTGACACATTTTTTTGTCAGATACTTCCATGATGAAATATAACAGTTTGAAGTTTCGAGTGGTCGGAATCCGTATGTCATTTCGCGATAATGCAAAATCGCAGAGTTGGGCAAAATATTTATCTAAATAAAAATTTCGAATAACTAATAAAAGATAAAAAAATTTTTATTCCTCATTCAAATGAGAATAAAGAAAGTATCTTTATTCGACGAGAATTTATCCGACGAATAAAGATAATGTTTTTTATTCGAAAAAAGAAAAATACAAACAATCTTACATTAAAAAGAAGAATAAACATATAAACGTGAATATAATAGAATATAAATATAAATAGACGAAAAAAATATAAATATTATAAAATATATAAAAAAGAATATACATAAATTACAATTTTAAAATAATTAATAAATTGTAAAATTAATGATGCGGCTGCCATGGCCGCCTCTTCAGTGGGAGTTCCTTTTGATACTCCGCATCAGCTTGTTCTGAAACATGTAAAATGTAAATTAAAAAGAAGCAAACTAACAAATATTTTGTTATTTAGTATAAACACATGTGGCTTCGGTAACTCACCAATAGTGGCTCGTCGAATTCTTTCTCTGGCTTTCCACTATCGCCTCGGAATCTGGGTGAGGCGGAGAGCAGTCGGCCAGTGTGGTCCTTCACCGTCTCGACGACGAAGCAGCCCAGATGATTCGTGGCTGCAACTGAAAGAGAAATCAAATATACAAAAAGAGAAAAATGTTGAAATCCACACGACAGTGTGAAAAGTAAAATTGCATTTCTCTACTTATATTATCTGAGGCGTCCGAAAGTGTCGTCAGTCCGCCTGTCGGACTTCGCGGGGTCGTAAATCCCGTTTCGCTTGCTCGCGGACGATATTCGGGCCTTGACGGAGTTACGGGGTAGCTACGTCTAGTTGAAATGAAACTCGACGTTTGGGAACAACACTTCAATATATTTTAACTTAACATTCACAAGTCAGTTGGCGAGGTATGACGCGTACAACGAGTTTCTCGACGCGATCGATTTGTGTTCTCTTCGAGGTATCTTAGCTTTCTGCGGTTCGGTGTCGTGTCGTCTATAAGGTCAACTCGGGCTCTTCTTCTATTGGTTAATGGGTGGTGCATTTGGTCGTCGGAGTGGGGATGCGATTTGGTGGAATTGTGTTTAGATGATCTGAATGGATTAGGTGTGAGAGATATGGGAAAGATGGTCTGGAAATTAAATGTTTGTGTATTGCCCTTTCAATGGGCTCGTTCACGGAGGTCTCCAAGTGGTGTCCGATGACACTCCAAATCTTGGGACCGTCGCTTCGCCTAAAGTGTTTTGGCTATCGCAGCCGACCGTGTTTATCATAACTCACGTTCGGTCTGTGTGGGACCGAACATTATCAGCTGATGCTGCATCCATTGTCGCCTCGGAATTTCGCATTGCGTTCTTGATTCGGCCATTGTTACCATGCGGGAATCTGTAATCTGACAAATGAAAAATGTCGCTGAAATGAATCAGTGATTCTGCACACTTATTTGCATGTGTGCAGTTCGACGTCGAACAGCTTTTGAATCATATACGATCCTTGAGCTGTAATTGTAATAACTTTAAAATTTCTTATTACCAGCTGATCGAGTCAGTGGTGCTGCACTAATAAGTGTAGCTCAACGTCGAACAGTTGCAACTTTTCTTTTTCTTTATGAATTTTGTATTGATTCGATAATATATTGGGGCTCCGAATGGACATGCCTCTCGTATATCTACTGTCAACTATTTCGGGCAACATACAATCTATATAAAAGCGCGTCAATTTTGGCTCCATTTTATGTTGCCAAATTTCGTCGTCTCTGTCAACTTTAATGGACTTTATACCTTTCCTCGTCCATATACAGAAGAGGCAGTACTTTCTGGCAGCGATATGTAATTGCCCTTGTACTTGGTAGAAGTACGCGTGGCTTTTATTCATAACGCTGTCAGTACTGTCTGTAAATATTTTACTTACTGCTTCTATTGTTGATATTGCCTCTTCTGGTGCAACATTTTCCGCAGTTTGTGGGCACTTTATCTCCACAATGCCGTCGTCATCGATTACACCATCTGGCGATACTCCCAAATAGGGAATCGATGCATCGATAAAAAGACCACATGGTCTAATTTCGATGTTTTCCTTTCTAGACAATTCTTCGCGAGCTATGTCTTCATTCTGCTTTCCATACGCTACAGCAGAAACGTCTAGCAGGCGTGGATATAGCAATGTCCGCACTAATTTCGAACATAGCGTTGTCTTCCTTCTTTGGCACACGGCGCGGAAGTTGGACACTGTCAAAAGTTTAGTTCTGTACACCATCCACTTTCTGTTCTTGGCCTGTCCAATAGTTTCTTGTTCAATCGTCTCTCTATCTTTCTGCCAATCGCTTAGCATTTGCATATGCTTTTCCTTTTGCAGATTAAACATGCATTCGTCCATATCTGCCTTGTGGGCATTTGGTCCGTAATCGGAATCTTGTGTTGCGCCGAACTGCTTTCTTGTGTTTCTCGTCGTGCTGTTTTGTTGAGCTTGTTGCTCGAGTTGTCGTTTCTTTTTGTGCCGTTCTTCCATCTGTGTTAAAAGTAGAGGCGGCTTCTTTTCTATGGACCGTTGTAGACGAGATAATACTTCTTGCGTATTGTACTGGATCACAGCAGCAGCACATCTTGCAGCGTAAGATCCTCTTTGGCCGAAATTTAATCTTTTTCCAGCAATATATTTTGCAACAATATTATTGAAACTCTCCACTGTGTTGTTGTTGTTTCGATGGAGGATGCTTTCTCCGTGCGCTGACAGTGACCGGATGATATCTTCGATGTTCTGGTAAACTCCAAGGTTCAACAATTCTGGAACAATATCCTGCTCATCCTTCTTCACGGTTCCATCGCAGAAGTATCCTATTCTACTCCAGTGTTTGTGCTCTCGAAACACGTGGCTGGGCATATTCATTATATCGTCGCATAAATTTTTTATTTTTTGTACCATCGGCAGATTCTCTTCGAATCTATACTCCGCAGCTTTCATTATCCCCGAGCGCATCCGCCGAATATTATTTTCTACGGCTTGCCTGTAGTGACCGGGCGGAGCCTTTTTTGCAACATCTTTCATTTTGTTGCAAAAGTTGCGCAACAAATGATTTGTGCATTCAATTTTCTTCACGCGGATCATCCATGTTTTATATGGATCACAGTCGAGAATTTTCTTGTAGACACTGCTGTCGCCGTCAGCAATTAATGTCGAATAAATCAATCCACGTTTTTCCACGCTGGTATTGAAACCTTCTGCGATGGCGTCACTCTCCATTCTGGTGGACGGCTGGTTTCTGCCCCAGTTTTTGAAGCATGCGTGTTGCCGCGGCTCTTCTTCCTTTTTCGCCGCGTTCAAACAAATGGAGCACGTTTTGTTTCGTACTCCAATGAATAGAACTTTCCTCGTGTGATAGCCTACTATCACGCCGACACCAGACATTGAATTGTACTTTCCTGTACGGTAGGACCGCTTCATCCAACTTCCGTCAGCCACGACGGGAATGTGTGGAATTCCACATGCTAACACGTCGCCTCTTTCAACGGTTAGTCTTTTCTCCTCTTCAGCCGCTGCTACCATTTCCGCTTCCGCAGTACGGATTAATTTCTCCACGATGTCGTCATGGCATTTGCTATATCTGTTCGTTGACATACCGGTGACATTAATGGCAGTGATGAATCCTTCCATTTGTGCGTAGCCGCCTCCGTTGAGAATTGTTCCTGCCACTGCATTCCGATTGATATCCATGACCTGAAGATCATCAGGTTGACTGTGGATATCGGCTTTATAATCGCACATCATGCATTTCACGGTCAGGGTGGTCTCCAACCCCGTTCTCTTCATACGTATTATGTTCAAATGTTCCATCGAACAATCTAATGTTTCGGAATGTTCGCTTATGCGTTTCATTTCTTGAAAAATATGACGAATGTCCACAATGCTGAGAGATCCGTCCGGAAGACACATTCCTTCCTGTGGGTCGACCGTCGTTTCTCTTTCCACGACGAGCTGGTGGGCCTGCACCTCCTCTTCGTCCTTGAGAATTTCTTTGATGGTTTTCTCACGTGTAGCTATTTTTTTTGTCATTTCTTGACTATGCCCTGCGTCAGAAGAGGTATTCCGTAATATTTCCTTTTCTTGTCCACTTGACGACGGCGTTACATTTTCCATCGTGGATGGCTCGACCGTTGTTTGCTTTTCTTCGACAAGGTGCACATTTTCTGCTGCCCCTGCTTCTTCATATATTTGGAGACGGCTTGATGTATCCTCCATGGCAAGCTTCGCTATCCGCTTCATTCTGCAAACAGAATACAAAAAAAATTGTTTCTACGGTTTTTTCTCTAATGTTTAGAGTCACGTTGAGATCATACGTTGTTGTCGCCGCGGAGTCCTTGTTCGTGCTAATTACTAGTTGTTTGGCGTCGACCGAAGGTCGGAGTCGCCGGGGGGCCGGGACCACTCAGAAATGAGCGCGCGAGGAGGCAAGGAGAGACGGGAGAATTAAACACTTGTCCTTCGGGAAAATGCACTTTATTTTACTTTGTCACAACGCACGAGGTGCGAGACACTCGAGAGCGCGAGAGAGAACGCGCGCACGAGAATCGCGAGTCGGCGAACGTACGGAGATCTTGCGCGTGCAAACTTCTGCCGTCGGATCGCGAAGAGGAAATCTTGAGCAGCACGAAAAGCGTGCCGCCGCGAGACGGAGATCTTCTACGCGGACGCCGGAAATCTTGTCGCGAAACAGAGTGCACGTAACGCGGCGCGGGAGATCGCGAGAGTACTGCTCCCGAATGATGCGAAATCGCGAGAGTCTCTGAGCGCGAGAGATGAGAATCTCTACTTATCGAGACGAGAGCGGACAGACGAGCAAACGTGCTAGAGCGATACCTTGCGATTGATGAGCGTTCAGAACGTTAAGAGAGCGAGAAGGCATACGCAGGTGCCTTAAATAACAAAGACCGTCGAATGTGGAGCACCGTGATTGGAGCTCGCACATCGGACGATCCTTGTTTGTCTCAATTTGAAGGATTCAAGCTGTGAAATTCAGCCAATCAGAATTGAAACGGTTGCTACGCGGTGTCGAGCAACGGCGACACGCGCTCTTGCCGCGTGTTGACATACGCGACAAAAACCGTATGAAATAGCGGTCGCCAGTTCGACAATAGGCACCGAATTCCACAGCTTGAATCCTGAACATACCGCTCGCCTCGAAACACTAGTTTCGAAACGTAACGGGATCGCACGCTGATACATAGAATAGCGGGGGCGGTAGCGTTCCGACGGAACTTAAACGATAAGGGGACTGCGTGTTACAATACCCGCGACGCCAATCCCCGAGCTGCGCAAACGGCAGACCGCCCGCCGTGAGAGTCGGTAAACAGAATTCGAGATACGTAAACATTTTAAATTACAAAACGCAAGAGTAACGTGAAAACCGCCCGCCTTGCCGGAATGAAGGCGCGACATTTGAATTTACCGCACGAGAGCAACGGTACACGGGGCGCAGACGCAGGACGACTATCGGAACACGTTTCGTCTATGCCTCGGATTTGCACGCGACGGGCAGAGGAACCAACTTGACGATTGGGCGTTTAAAACACGCAGTGGCGGTTTTTATTGTCACTACGCGGGTGTGGTCGTCGTCGCCAGGGTGCAATTGCACGATTCGGCCGAGCTCCCACTTACACGGAGGGAGAGTCGGATTGCGTAGGAGGACTAGCTGTCCTATCGATAATGAGGGGCGCGCGCGACGCCACTTACCGCGCTGTTGGAGCGTGTTGAGGTAGTCATTTTGCCACAACTTCCAGAATCGTTCGGTAGTGTGGCGGACGAGTTGCCATCGCGAGAGACGGTTTTCCGCGAGGTCGAGCAGAGAAGGTTGTGGAGGGGTCGTGAGCGCAGACCCTATTAAAAAATGACCCGGCGTAAGCGGCTCGTAGTCGTCGAGAGTATCCGAAAGAGGGGCGATGGGTCGCGAATTAAGACACGCCTCGATCGCGCAGAGGAGCGTTGTGAACTCCTCGAAAGTCAGCGTTCGATCGCCGAGAACGCGACGAAGATGGTGTTTGACGCTTTTTACCCCGGCCTCCCATAATCCGCCGAAATGCGGCGCCGAGGGGGGGATGAAATGCCAAGCGACTCCATCGCTGGCGGTACGATTTTGAAAATCGGGGTCGCGAAGCGCAGCGCGGTAGGCCGAAACCAACTCCCGATTTGCTCCGACGAAGGTTGTTCCGTTGTCGGAATACATACGCTCTGGGAGACCTCGACGGGAACAGAAGCGAGTGTAGGCGTTTAAAAACGCAGAGGTGGAGTAGTCCGCGACTAGCTCCAGATGCACTGCCTTGGTGGACATGCACACGAAGAGCGCGATGTATGCTTTCCGGGATGTGATACCGCGGCCAGCGGAGGCGCGGATTTGAATAGGACCAGCGTAGTCCAAACCGCAATGCGAAAAGGGTTTTTTCGCAGGGGACACCCTCGCTGCCGGGAGATCTCCCATGAGCTGAATCGGTATCGCAGCTCGTTCTCGGACGCATCGGACACATGCGTGAATCACGGCTTTTACCTGACTCCTTCCCCGGAGAAGCCAGTATTCTTGCCGAAGAATGTGTAAGGTGAGTTGCACGCCGGCATGCAGGGCGCGAGCGTGCGCTTGCTCGATAATGAGGCGCACCAACGGGTGTGGCGACAGTAATACGGGGTGCTTTGATTGATGCGGAAGGGGGGAATTTCGCAGACGACCTCCCACGCGAAGAAGTCCGGTCTCGTCGAGGAACGGGTGTAGCGACTCGATCGGGTCCTTTGGCGGTAGCGGTTCACCATTAGAAAGCGAGGAAATGGCTTTAGCGAACTGGCTCTCTTGGATGCGTCGCAACCAGAAGAGTTTGGCCGCGGTGCACTCGCTCGCTGAGAGGGCGCGTCCTGGATGTCGTTTGCGATTGTCGGAGCGACAGCTGCGAGAGTTTCGGACGAACCGTTGTATATAGGCCGTGACTCTTATTAATTTGGGCCAGCTCGAGAATCGAGAGTCTAAATCCCACGCGGGAGCGGGGACCACGCTGTGATGCACGACCTTTGACTCGGACGAGTCCTCCAGAGTGAAGTGTCGCGGTTGAGTTGGCCATTCCGAGAGATCGTAAGGAAGCCAGGCGGGGCCCTTCCACCAGAGGTGATAACGGAGCAGTTCGTCGGAGAGAAGTCCGCGCGACGCACAGTCAGCGGGATTGTCCGCGGTAGGAACGTGCCGCCAAATAGCGTGTGGAAGACGAGTTTGTACGTCAGCGACGCGATTAGCGACGAACGTCTTCCATTTTGACGGATGAGACTGCAACCACGCGAGTGCCACGGTAGAATCGGTCAAACAATAGCACGGAGCGTCGCGAAGGTCAAGGGCGGACGAAACGAAATTCATTAAACGTGCTAGAAGGACTGCGGCTTGCAACTCAAGGCGGGGAATGGTCACTGGAGTCAAGGGGGCGACCTTTGACTTGCCCGCGAGTAGAGAGACGGTAATAGTTCCGCTAGAGGAGATACAACGGGCGAAAACAACAGCGGCGTATGCGACTGTCGACGCATCCGCGAAGCCGTGAAGTTCAATCCGTGAGGCCTCTGAAATGCATCCGATCCATCGGGAAATCTGAAGACCGTTCAGGACTGGAAGGCGAGAATGAATAGATTTCCACTGCTCGAGAGACTGCGGCGGGATTTGGTCGTCCCAACCGATGCGGAGGCGCCACAATCCTTGTATAAAAATCTTGGCGCTGATTATCGCGGGAGTGACCCATCCCAAAGGATCGTATAGCTTCGCGATAGTCGAAAGAATGGCTCGTTTGGTGGACGGTAGCGGCTCGGCTAAACTAACCTTGAATTGAAAGGAGTCGCGAGAGGGGTTCCAACTTATCCCGAGGATTTTGACTCGATCGTCGGGAGCGAGGTTTTTGGAACATGCCAAACCGTGGTCTTCCGGATCAATATCGGCAAGAAAATCGACCGAATTGCTCGCCCACTTACGTAGCTTCATGTGACCACGTTGGAGAAGCTGGATTAATTGATCCCGGGAATGGCGAATAGCCAAAAGGTCGTTGCCGCCGAAGAGGACATCGTCGACGTAAATGTGTGAGCGAAGGACCGGTACCGCGAGCGGGAACTGGCCCCCGTCATCTTCGATGAGTTGTTGCAGAACGCGGAGAGCCAGGAATGGAGCACAGGTCATGCCATACGTGACGGTCAGCAATTGGAAAGCCTGAGTATCCTTGGAGGAAATGGGCCTCCAGAGGATTCTCTGATAATCGACATCGCGTTCGTCGACCAGAATCTGGCGGTACATTTTTGCAATGTCCGCCGTGTAGACGAAACGAAAGGTTCTCCACCGAAGAATTACGGTAGAAAGATCGAGCTGAAGCTTTGGGCCTGGGAGCAGGTGGTCATTCAGCGTGGATCCGTTCGACGTTACACTGGAGGCGTTAAAGACAACGCGAAGGTGAGTCGTGACACTGTCGGCGCGTAACACGGGATGGTGCGGAATGTACACGCACTGAGAGGTCGAAGGCGAAATGGGAACGCGACGCATGTGTCCGAGAGCCTCATATTCTCGTAGAAACTCCTCATACTCCTCGGTCAGAGATGGTTGTAGGAGAAGTTTACGAGATATGGATTGCAGAACCTTTTCTGCGGCAGACCGAGAGTGACCGACTTCAATCGGAGGACCGGTACGGAACGGAAGACGGACTATGTATTGCCCGTCGGGGGCTCGCGATGTGTGCGTTTGGAAGTGCCGCTCGCACTGTTCTTCCTCTTGGGTGAGGGGGGAGGTCGAAGGAATTTCCTCAATCTCCCAAAATCGGCGCAGCTCGTTCGACAGAGTGTCCTCGTGGATGCAGTGATGCATCGAGATGCTGGAGCCCGAGCGAGGTTGTGGGCTCGATCCACTTGCGACGGAGAGATCGCGCGAGTGCGACGTGATAGGGCCAGAGATGACCCAACCGAAAATGGTTTTCTGGGCAATGGGTTGCCCGCTTGACCCTTTGCGCAGACCGTCCAGGATTATACTGGGGTAAATGTCTGCGCCGAGAATGAGATGAATCGCGGCCGAGCTCGAGGGATCAGCATCGGCCCAATTCAAATCCGATAAATGCTCGAGGGATCGAACATTGAGCATGCGCTTCGGCATGTATGTCGAGAGAGACGTCAGGACGAGAGCTGTGGTCACGATCGAAGGAGACGCGGAATCGCGAGGAGCAACGTGGAGGCGCACGGCGTGGCGCACGGTGCCGGCGTGGACTCCGCCAACGGCGGATATGGATGTCGCAACGCGGGTTCGTTTTGCACGCAAGAGGTGCACCATGGCCTCGGTGACGAAGCTGGTCTCGGAACCTTGGTCAATCAGGGCTCGGACAGTGACGCAGCGGCCTGACGGGACACGGAGTTGCACCCACGCGGTGGCCAGTAGAATTCCGGAGCGCGGAGCCGCGAGGGTGGAGGCGAGGTGCGAATTGACCTCGGAGGACGGCACTGGTGGAGTAGAGGGCTCCGAATTTGGCGGAGCTGGAGGAGGCGCGTCTTCGTGCAAGAGCGAGTGGTGCCGCTTGTTGCACACGCGACACGTATTTTTGCTGTTACATTCTCGGAGGGAATGACTGCTGCTCAAACAGTTAAAACAACGTGAAAAGCGTTGAGCGAGTTCACGACGGCCGCTGGAGTTTCGTGCCAGGAAGGTGGGGCAAGCACTGAAATTATGTGATGCTCGACAAACTGTGCACGGAGTACGCGAATTCGTGGAGGGCTTGGAAGCGGTCGCAGAATGGACTCGCGAGGAACTAGACGCGAGGCGAGACGATGCGTCGGGACGCGCGGCGGGCGTGGAATTGGAAGAAATCGCGAACTCTTCTAAACCGCGAGAGCGAGAATCGATAAATGACATCAAGGTGTCGAAAGAGGGCGGAGTCACGTCGTCGCCGATTTTCAATTTCCACGCCTTCCGTGTCGGAGTGTCCAGCTTTTGGGACACCTGATGGACGAGAATGTCGTTCCACAATTCTTCTGGCTTCCGCCCGAGCCTTTTTAAAGAGTCGACAATAAAACAGACCCGATCGCAGAGAGTCTGGAGGTCTGCTGCCGATTCGCGAGAGAGCGCGGGAAGGTTCTGCAGCGACGAGAGATGCGCGGTGATTATACGCCGCGGATTATCGTACCGCGCCGAGAGCGTCTTCCACGCAATTTTGAAATTATCCGCGGTTACCGAAAGGTTTCCGATGCAGCCGAGAGCGCGACCCGTTAACGCGGAAACCAAATAATGCAGTCGGGTTACGTCATGCAACTTAGGGTTTTGAATAATAAGCGCGGAAAATTTGTCGCGGAACGCTTCCCAATCTTCGTATTTACCATCGAACTGCGGTACATTTCTTCGGGGGAGCTGTATGTCGGGGACCGACGGACACGCTTGTCCATCGCCCGGTGAATTTGACGGACTCACGGTATCGCTGTTCAGGGCGTCCAGCTGTGTCGTCATGAACGAGAGAGAGTGGAGGTAGATTTCCTCCGTGTGGGCGAAAGAGTCCTCCTTGAAGTAGGGGTTCTTCGCTCGTTCCTCCGCCGGGATGATAGAGAGGAGTCGCGCGTACCCGTGCTCGAACTTCCTCCACAGATCTTGAAGGTGGACAATCCGGGTCCTCAAGACGGATTTGGTCCAGTTGCTCGTCCCCAGTTTTTTTAAATTTTGAAGGGAACGTCCTATCGCTTGCTGCATCAACAGCTGGGTTTCGACCGTTTCTGCCATGATCGGCGAGGTTTCACACTCCCGCACTTGCCTGCGCTTCACGATCCGGCTCGAAGGACCAAAATGTTTGGCGTCGACCGTAGGTCGGAGTCGCCGGGGGGCCGGGACCACTCAGAAATGAGCGCGCGAGGAGGCAAGGAGAGACGGGAGAATTAAACCCTTGTCCTTCGGGAAAATGCACTTTATTTTACTTTGTGACAACGCACGAGGTGCGAGACACTCGAGAGCGCGAGAGAGAACGCGCGCACGAGAATCGCGAGTCGGCGAACGTACGGAGATCTTGCGCGTGCAAACTTCTGCCGTCGGATCGCGAAGAGGAAATCTTGAGCAGCACGAAAAGCGTGCCGCCGCGAGACGGAGATCTTCTACGCGGACGCCGGAAATCTTGTCGCGAAACAGAGTGCACGTAACGCGGCGCGGGAGATCGCGAGAATACTGCTCCCGAATGATGCGAAATCGCGAGAGTCTCTGAGCGCGAGAGATGAGAATCTCTACTTATCGAGACGAGAGCGGACAGACGAGCAAACGTGCTAGAGCGATACCTTGCGATTGATGAGCGTTCAGAACGTTAAGAGAGCGAGAAGGCATACGCAGGTGCCTTAAATAACAAAGACCGTCGAATGTGGAGCACCGTGATTGGAGCTCGCACATCGGACGATCCTTGTTTGTCTCAATTTGAAGGATTCAAGCTGTGAAATTCAGCCAATCAGAATTGAAACGGTTGTTACGCGGTGTCGAGCAACGGCGACACGCGCTCTTGCCGCGTGATGAGATACGCGACAAAAACCGTATGAAATAGCGGTCGCCAGTTCGACAATAGGCACCGAATTCCACAGCTTGAATCCTGAACACTAGTAAATATCCACAGTATGAATCCCTAAGTGCGTCTTTCCTAGGATCATGTGATCGATCCTAATCCAATCACGTAAGACCACGTCTGCCGTTTGACGACTATTTAAGGGCCCTTCCCTGGCGGAGAGAGCCTCTTCTGCATACGTTCCACGCTCCGTCGCTCCGTGCTTTCTTCTCGTTAAAGTTTCTTGCCGCGTCTTTTTCCGCGTCGCGATTTCGTGCCTCTGCCCGCGTCAAGATTTCCGTCGCGATCCGACGGCAGAAACCGCGCAACTTAGAAGATATCAAGTGAGTGCATTAAAGAGAAGCTGGGGAAGAGCAAGTGGACCAAATCCACCCATCGAGGCCGGATACGCCCGACTCTTCGCGACCATCCCTCCGACAGGCAGGACGAAGATCCCGTACTTTTCCGCGGACCAAGGAGGAGGTCTACGATTACACTCCGTTTTTCATGATGTCGCTTCTCGATGAGCTTACCAGCGACGCCGTAATACTAAATGAGTAGATTTTAACTATTTCTAATCCATCACAAAATATAGTGAGGCCAACTACGCCCATTTCAGCTTCATCCTTCTTTTTTCGTTCTTTATAGCAGTCTAGAAAAAAATTCGGTGTCACTTAGAGGATAGAATAGTTAAAATTTCAACGACATTGAAAATTTGACTTCAGTTCGTGTTTCACGGTTTCGAACCACCGTGTATCGTTTGAAACGCAGTCGAATTTCGTCGACTTTCGCGCTCGTGCTCTTGAAGAATTTGCGGCGAGCTCAGTCGAGCTTGGTCGCGACCACGGCGCACAGTGGATTAGGACGAGAAATTCGTAAATTTGTATTGCTTCCTAAATGACCATCAACATTAAAGTCAGACATTTTAAAGATAGCACTTTTCATAAAAAAAAATTGCTTCTCTTTTTTGAGATCCCCTGACGAATCCACTCTTTTGTGTTAAAAGTGAACACCAACAACAAATGCTATTGTTCACATTATGTTCAAAAATTACCATGTATTCAACGACGTAAAGTATTTGGCAAAATTTTTCAAGCATTTTTCAAGCAATTATTCAATTTTTCAATTTTGCAAGCTTTCTAACAAATTGGAACGGTTTAAGCAAGTTTTCCTTACGTAATTGTGCAAGAATCATTTCCCTCCTCGTCCCACCACAGAAATGATTAATGTTCAAAGCCGTCAATCTCACTGCGCGACGCGTCTTTGCTCAAATGTCTTCCAAGCAGAGTTGGGCATTACTTTGATAAAAAATTATTTAAATATCGATTCGAATAAAAGATACTTTATCTTTATTCGTTATTCGAATATTGCGATTAAAAATTGCGATTGCTAGGAATTATAAGAGCAACTAAAAAGACACTTTCAAAAATTGTTCATTTTCAAGCCTGTAATGAAAATTTAAAATATGCATTTTGTATGCTGAAAATTCCATCGAAATCGATTAATAGAGACACGAGCTACAAATAGTTAAAGTGGCGAAAATTGCAGTTTTTAACGACTGTTGGTCAGTTTGTGTTTAAAATCCAGAATTTTAACATCTTTCGATGCGTGCCGTTTTTATCTGTGTCAACCGATTTGGATGAAACTTTCAGTATGTGTATAGCATACATCTACAAAACGCATATTTTAAATTTTCATTACAGGCTTGAAAAAGAACAATTTTTGAAAGTGCCTTTTTTATTTGCTCTTATAATTCTCAGCAATTGCAATTTTTCCAAAACCTTTTTTACACGTCATTCGGAAAACCAATTCTTCTAATTTATCAAGAAAGTCAAGTGATTTGGTCTAATTTGAAAAAAGTTATACTGTTTTAAAGGGCGTACGAACACTTTCGTGAGCCAAAGTGTACGTTACTTGCTCACCGCTTCACTGAGGAGTAGAAAAGTTGGGGACCTAAGCTGTATACACGTTGCGGCGTGCGATCACGGATGCATAGGTATACGCAGGATCCATGTAGTAGTAGCGGTAGATTTTCACGAATATCTCGAAAACTATTCATTTGCGCCAAAAATGAAACCTACATTTCGTGTTCAGCATGTCAAAACTAATAGAATGACGTTGGTCATCTATCGAAAGGAGGGTCGGGGGGGGGGGGGGTGGAGGTGTCCCAAGTTTTGCCGATAAAAATTGTAATCTTATTGAAGATAGTCTAAACGATGTATTTCGATTCGTTTTCATCAGGATAAGCTCTACAACTTATTCGTATTAATAACATTATCCGTATTCAAAATATAAAACTTTAAATTGTCGATAATACTCGGTTCTTCATCTGTTTACATTGTAGGCTGTTGGTCGGTCGCTGGTCTTTGACGTTCCGAGCTCGAAGAGTCACGAAGTATCGGTGTGAAACAACTACCAATCCAATTGCAAAACTTCTTTATTTTTAATTATTTTTTAACGGAACTTGCACAGACTAATTCGTGGCATTCTTCTGATTAAAATGACACTAAACACGGTACAAATTGGACTGTATCTAGTATTTTTATTCGTAGATTTATCCGAATGCTTCGAATAAATCTTCGG